>NC_142116.1:2581250-2777500 GCF_056152115.1 Neolamprologus brichardi | reverse complement strand
TGGCATTTAATCTGACATTTAATCACTAACCCTTAGCTTTAACCTAGCATGAGCTAAATTCAAAAATGAACCATGCAGCAAAAAAAAATATACCTCCAAATGGCAACTGAACTACAATGACTCCAATCCTACAATTTCCATCCTGGTGAGGACGCCACGTTCCCCTGAAGGTCATTCAAGAACAAACACCTGAGGTTTAGACTCGTGTGCAGGGTTACTGCCTGAGAAATGTCGGTTTTTATTTAGCAAAATTTGACTCCAGTTAACAGCAAGACAGACTGGAGTAAGCAGGAGGATCATGTGGAGACACCAGCTGCAGCATATTAAAATGCAGCACAGGTATCTTTCATGAGCAGAATCCTGCAGAGGCGCGATACGCTGCTTTACTGACATCTAATGGTATGCAGCGTGAACTCCAACGATAGTGATGTCAATAAATCTGTCACAGTGGTATCTAGAATTCGTATTTTAAACTGTGCAGGGAGCTACAGTGGAAACAGAAGCATTATTACCAGTTAATCAGGCATTTATTTAAGCAGGTCGTGCATTCAACAACTGCTTTGTTAGTGCTTTTCTAGACAAATCATCTTTAAACTGAAGTAGATCCTTGCATCTTTTGTTCTTCACACGCTTATAAATTGATGTGTTTTTATCGTAAAATCACAATTGGCTAATACTGGAACTTTTGCCAGTGTTATAATTTATTTTATCAATATCCTGGATGCATGAACATCTTTAAAATTTTGTTAAATAACACTTACATACATTTAAGTGGGGGGATTTGAACCCTCTTTCATTCATCAATCTTATGCCGTGATCTGGGTCTGGGCTTCCAGGGGAAGCAGTCTCAGTGGAGCTGCTCAGACCTCCATCTCTCCAGCTACCACCCCTAACTCCTCTGCTGGGACACAGAAGCATTCCCAAGCCAGGCCAGAGACATGATCTCTCCAGCATGTTCTGGATCTCACAGTTGGGCAAGCTCAAGAGACCTCACCTGGGACGCATCCTAGTCAGATGCCTGAACCACCTCAACTTTTGGAGAGGCAGCAGCTCTATTCTCAGACCCTCTCGGTTGAGCATGTATTTGGCTAAGGGAGAGAGCCCAGGCTGGGAGAAGTATCTCTGGGCACTACACCCTTTTCCTGCTGAGAGCTACGGAGGTCCTGATTCTCATCCACGCCACTCCATACTCAGCTGCAAACCAATCCAGTGTGATTATCATCCACTGGGGTCAGCACCCCAAAGTATGACTCCTTTTTTATTGCTCCTTTGTTCTATTTTGACGGCTTTTTGTTTGCAGTTACTTTGTTAATTGTCTGACAGAATAAATTATATTTCCAAAACATATTTCCTACATATTTTTTATTTCTACTAATCTTTAGAAGAGAAAACCTTTGTTCACTGAGTGCAGCTGCGATCTGAAAGATGCTCTCTGACTCAGGCCAATTCATTTGTTGTGGTTTAACTGTTATTGCTAGATGTTTATCACTGAGCTACAGGTTCGTGTGAAAGATGCATTAGATGGGGCATATAAACGCTGGAAGCAGTGGATTTAAGGCTGTGTTCAGTGTTAACAGGTTTGTGTCAGTCTGAGAGGGAGTGGGGAATCAAAGGTTGGGCCCCAAAGCCTCCACTTTCTTTTGAAAAAGAGAAAAGTGGAGGGAGTAAAGAAAAAGATCTAACTTCAGCACCCAAATTAACCATCTGAGAGACACATGTGAGGTGGTGAATCTTTTAGATATTGAAGGCTCTTTGGTGAAGCTTTGAGAAAGATGACAGGATACCTAAGCTGGCTCTCTGGCTAGATTATTGCCAACTCTCACACCTAAATCTTAAAAAAATAATGCAGGCAAGTTAGCATAACCTAACCACAAAGACTGAATCTCCTAGGTAATGATATATATCTCTATCTATCTCGATAGCGAGATAGAGATATATCTCGATAGCGAGATAGATAGAGATAGCGAGATAGATAGAGATATAGCTCGATAGCGAGATAGATAGAGATATAGCTCGATAGCGAGATAGATAGAGATATAGCTCGATAGCGAGATAGATAGAGATATAGCTCGATAGCGAGATAGATAGAGATATAGCGAGATAGAGAGATAGATCCCTCATATACAAAGGGTAAAAACTAAATTGTGGTTTTATGGATGATTGCTGTGGCAGTCCATTTCCTCCCAACACTTCAGTATCGATCAGTCCTTATCAGCTCGTCCAGCAGACACGCTGTGGTCAAAACTTTTCAACTGACGGTCTTTTGTTTATTTTTCTGGAAGTGAAATCAATGATTCTGGAAACTGGTGTCCAAACAATTCTTGTTATAAACTGTGAAATTATTTTTGCTTTGGTTCAAAAGACAGAAAGGTTTCATCATTATAGGCCAGAGACCAAAGTTTAAACCAAAGTTAAAAAGCTTCATCATTGTTGGATAAAAGCATCATGTGAGTCCTGCAGCAGCTTTATAAAAACTGAAAACGAGGGAATAGGCTATGATAAAGTCATGGAAAAAACTGGCCTCTTGTTTTCCACACAGATTCACACAGCGCTTCATTCTATGCTCAAAATGCAGCTCTTAGGAGTAAAATCCATGTATTATAAAGCTGCCTTGTTTTTACTGTCTCTCCCAACACAGGGCAGCAAATGAAGCTCGGTACAGTGGCTGAAAAATCCAAGTCTAAAAACTCTTTGGTGACAGATAAAAGCCCATAACTGTGCACAAATTAAGAGTAGCTGCTAATGTCTTGATATAGACAGTCTCCGAGGACGCATGAGTGAAAGTTCATGGACTGTGAAACAATGTCACAGACTCTGACTTTACTGCTGCTCTGCTAAGAGAAACGGGCCAAATGTAGCACTGGTCAGAATATTGAGTTTAAATTAAAATAACTAATAACAAAAAGATGGCAGTCTGTCATGATTTACTTAAAAAGCAGAAACCAGAGGCAGTTTAAAGAACTTTAACTGCACACTTTCTACAAAAACAAGGCAGGGAGCTCTGGGAGCAGAGGAGACAAGTTGCCCCAGTCAGAGTTAAGTGTTATCAGAGCTTTCTGGTAATTAAGAGGAATTAAATTCCAAGATTTGGGTTTTTAATCTTTCAGCAGATAGTTAGAGGGGAGACGAGTAACAGGTGAGCTATTTTGTTTTGCAGGTAGGGGAGTAAAGCAGCAAGCTTGAGATAAGTTTCCCAAAGGAGCACCGGGATCAGCGGTGGAGCTTTTCAGTCACCCTTTCAGCAGGGAAGGTGAAAGCAGCGAGTGGGAGCACAAGCTGGTCTTTAAAGACTGCAGGCTGATGAGGAGATAGAAAACAGGTGCGACAGCAGACGCCACCAGCAGGCCGGCCCACCTCCACACCTGACAGAGGAGAGACAGAGAAAGGGATTTTGGCCTCTGACTTCTAATATAAAGCAGATCTGTGACAGCTTTGTGAGGTTTGCCTTTGTCAGCCCAGCTCATTACTCCGAATTTAAGGTGTTGAGATGTGTGTGCAATCAACTCAAGTTTTTCAGTTTATCAAAAGTACAAATGAATAATTTTAAGCTGAACAAACATGCTTTAGATTGTGGGAGGAAGCTGGAGTATCTGCTGGATACCCACACCAGTGCAGGGAGAACACGTGCCGTCCAGGACCTTCTTGCTTTGTGGCACAGTAGTGACTGCTTTTATTTAACTGAAACAATACATGCACCCTGAAGCTTTGCTGGCTTTCAGAGCTCCTGAGCTCTTCACGTAATATTCATCAGCCTGACACCAGGGTCAGAGTCAAGAGGCAGCCTCTTCAGAGCCAACTCTAGCCATTTCACATAATGAAGACCATTATGGAGATACCCATACTCATGACTGCAGTTGCATCCAGTGTTTGTCTGGGAGTAACCGCATCTCTATAGCTGCACAGACATATTTGAGTCACCCATTTAAATTGGAGTTATCTCATTCCTTTTAATTGATGATAAAGGGCATTACTTCAGCAACCTTTACAGATTTGAGAGTATCATATAAAAAGCTAATTATACACGAGACCTGCAAAACAGGTGTCAGGTCTCTGTAATCAACTGGTGGCCACAGTAAAATGATTTGGTCATCAGCAACTCAGGGAACTTTATTAAAAATCTGCATCGGCAAGAGTTCATGTGCAAGTAGGGTGGCTGAATCAGTGAAGGGTGATGGTGGAGGGTCAGAGTTTTTCATGTCCGTGTGTGTATGTGTGTGTAGGTGGTGCAGAGGGAAGAGGTGAATGAAGGTCTCTAGTTCGTGTGTGTGTGAGAGTCAGGACAGAGCAGGGAGAGAATTCAGCATCCTGACAGCCTGATGGACGAAGCTGTCTCTCAGTCTGCTGGTTTTCGCCCCGAGGCTCTTCAGTCTCCTTCCCCGATGGCAGCAAACTGAAAAAGCTGTTGGACGGATGAGTGGAGTCACCTGAACTGCAGAGGGCTTTTAGGGTGCAGTAGATGTCCTGGAGGGAGGGAAAGAAACACCCACGATACTCTCAGCTACTCTCAGCTGCTCTCACTACTCGTTGTAGCTTTTTCCAGCAGGAGCCACACCACACAGTGATGCAGCTGGTGAGGATACTCTCAACGGTGCCTCTGTAGAAGGTGCTCAAATGGGGTTGAGGCTCTCGCTCTCCTCAGTTTATAGAGAAAGTAGAGTTGCTGTTGGGCTTTACTGATCAGTGGTGCAGTGTTTTTGACCAGATCTTCTGAGACGTGCAGGAACTTGGTGCTGCTTACCCTCTCCACAGCAGCACCATTGATGGTTAGTGGGGTGTGCAGGGTGTGAGTCGTCCTGAAGTCTGTGATGATCTCCTTGGTCTTCTCCACATTGATGGACAGGTTGTTGTTGCTGCACCACTCGATGGTTAACTTCACTCATGTAGTAGATCTCATCGTTGTTGCTGATGTGACCGACCACAGTTGTGTCGTCTGCAAACTTGATGAAAGTGTTGGAGCTGTGTGATGGTGTGCAGTTGTGGGTCAGCAGAGTGAAGAGCAGGGAGCTCAACACACATCCTTGGGGAGCCCCCATAGTCAGTGTTCTTGTGCTGGAGGTGTTGTCTGCTGTCTTCCTGTCAGGTGATCCAGCACACAGTTTCACAGCGAGGTGCTGATCCCCAGCAGATCCAGTTTGTGAATGAGTTGCTGGGGAACAATCGTGTTGAATGCTGAACTGAACAACATTCTAACATATGAGTCTCTAGCAGGGTTTTAATAGTTTTGCAATTTTCATTCGTTTTTATTTTTATTTAGTTTTGACTTCAGATTTTCAATTTTATATCAGTTTTAATTCGTTTTTACCAATTGTTTGCTAGTTTAGTTTAGTTTTTATTTTTTTGAAAATCCTTAGTTTCAGTTTAGTTTTGATTAGTTTCAGTTATAGTTTTAGTTGTGTTTGCAATAATTAAGTGTAACAAAATCCCAGTTTCATCATATCAGTCATTCTGCTCATCCTTGGGTATGTTGCTATTCCAGCTACCATACTGCACCCTGGACAGGTCCCCTGTCTGTCGCAGGGCTAACATGGAGAGACAGACAACTCACATTCCCACCTATGGGTTCTTTAAATAAATAAATAAAGGCAGATGAACAACCATTGATACCAGGCAACTATAAAATGTATATCTTGGCCCCAATGAGACTATTAACTCTCGCAGCACCGGGTGTTCGTAATTTTGGTTCAAGTGAATTGATAAACTTTTTGAAGGTAATTGACTCACACAGTTGTGTAGATATCCCCGTCCTGTTGTCTCGGGATGCATCACGCTGCCAAAACACAGTCATATTCAAAGTAATCCCAAACTGGACTCTGGCTCCCGACTTTTCCTGACATGATTCTGCGCGTGGACGGAGCAGCAACACAGACGACTCGACTAACGTGCTGCCACCTGCTGGCATAATGAGACACAGCAAGAAAAAAATCTGTAAACTAAACTTCATTTTCACCCTTGACTCTTGTATGACACGCACACATCAATGAAAACTAAACACATTTTTGCTATAAATTCAGTTAATTTTAGTTAGTTTTGTGAACACTCATTATAGTTTTAGTTAGTTTTCCTTTTTTTGTTTTTATTTTTATTTCCGTTAACAAAAATGTTTTTTCACTTCTAGTTTTCGTTATTTCGTTAGTTTTCGTTAACGATAATAACCTTGGTCTCTAGTTTCTAGATGTGTGAGGAAGAGTGAAGGGCAGTTATTATTTCATCATCGGTCGAGCGGATTGATCGGTATGCGAACTGAAATGGATCCATGATAGGGGAAAGAGAGATGTCTTGAGTTGATGCATCACTAACCATTAAAAACACTTTATAATGATGGAGGTGAGTGTGACAGGACGGTAGTCGGTAGTAGTTCTTTGGTACTGGAATGATGGTGGAGGCTTTGAGGCATGTGGGAACGACAGCCTGGCTCATTGATGTATTTAAGATGTCGGTGGGTTCCACAGCACAGTGTCTCAGTGCTCATCCAGGGATGTTATCAGGACCGGGGGCTTTGCGTGTATTGATAATAATAATAATAAGGCCCTCAAAGTGCTTTACAATTCATTCACTCTCACATTCACACACTGGTGGAGGCAGCTACAGTTGTAGCCACAGCTGCCCTGGGGCAGACTGACAGAAGCGAGGCTGCCGTATCGCGCCATCGGCCCCTCTGGCCATCACCAGTAGGCGGTAGGTGAAGTGTCTTGCCCAAGGACACAACGACCAAGACAGACAGAGCTGGGGATCGAACTGGCAACCTTGAACCCCCTGAACCACGGTCACCCCCTTACACACTCTGGGGATAGTGTCACCGCACGATCTGGTATCGTCGTGTTGGTGTTGTTCCCAGATCATCATACTAAATGTTGTCCCAGGATCAACAGTGCAAGTGACCAATCAGAATGTCGTGACGTCATACTTTTGCGACTTCGGGAAAAACTGCCGTAAAACAAAAAACTGTACTTAAGCTCCGAGAAACCACCTTTGTCCGCCGATCAACGGACCCTAACCCTGACCCTAACCCTTTAATAAACGGTAAGCAGAACTGATATTGTCCTTGCAACATTGGAATTTCATAAATGCACGAATGGCTTGGCGCGCAAAAGAATAACGTCACAACAATGTGATTGGTCACTTGCAATGTTGAACCTGGAACAACATTTTCATGATGATCTGGGAACAACACCAACACAACGATATCAGATCATCGAGTGTGCACCACCTGGTCTTTGGGGTGGGTGGAGTCTTCTGTGCAGGGGTGTCGTTCTGTCCCTCAAAGTGAGCGAAGGATTCATTTAGCTCATCCGGTTGAGAGGTGGAACTGACCTCTGAATAAGGAGAAGCAGGATGCCAGAGGGTGTATCCTGCGCTAAATATTTCCAAACTATAAGCAACAGAAGTGTCAATTAAATGAGGAAACATTTAGAAAGTCCTGAGAAGTTTAAGTGTAAAATAGTCCTGTGGTTTTTGTGCCAGTGATCACAAGAAAACAACAACGGGCTGCGAAAAGATTATCACTAGAGTCGGTGCAACCACTGGGCGTCATTTTGTATTCACTGATCAAGACTCGTGACAAGTTTGTGCCTTCACGAGGAGCCGCCCTCTGATTTATTACAGCCATTCATTCACCTCAGAGACTAATAACTTTACTACCTGTGAAATATTATTAAGCAGTTATATCATTGTCTCATTTTCTTACACGCCATCAGCAAAAGTCAGAAAGTCAAATGCAGCTGAAGGTAATAAAATATTCATAAAGAATTGTCCCAGAAATCCATTAATTTTGTTGTTGTAAATATTAATAACTTGCCTACAAATGGATTTTGGCTCAGATGCCCTGAAGCCTTTTTTTTCATAAGGCAAACAATCAAACAGTCCATGAGCTGTTTCATATATTAAAGACTTAAAACAACACGAGTGTGATGTAGGGAGATGCTTTTTGTATTATATTGAACTCCAATAATATAATCCTAATGTTGCCTTATGAGCACAAACAAGATGGCGCCAGTGTGTACGGCGAGCCGTCTCTGGATCCGTCTTCCTGAAGGTTTGTTTACTCTTTCCTTACTATTTTCTACATGCTTTCCAGATGTTACTGCTCTAATTGCCTATGATCGACAAACTCTTTTAAATCTTCAACCCTTGAATCATCAAAAGCCGGATCTATATTGGAACTTAGGGAATTTTTCCCAGTCTCGAACGGTTACTTCCGCCTGTTGTGTGGCCTTTTTTCCACCACACAAGAAACGACATAGGAAACGGGGTAAACGGAGTGGTTTTCACGTTCGTATTAAAGCCTATTTAAAAGCACATGAAGTGATTAATTACCGCTCCATCAGAGACATCTTGCGGCCCTCCCAGTATACTTTCAGACTGTGTCGCCATCGATGGATTCGCTATGCTGGCCAGCAAGCCCACTCGGTCCTACCAGTTGAGTGCCCACCTGTATGGAGCTGGAAGCGGATCTCTGGAGGAGGTGTGGATCACAGCAATCTTCGCTGGCTGGGACGTGCTCCTAGTAGCGTCAACGTGGCTCCGAATGGCTCTGCTAAACACTAGGTCACTGGTGAACAAGTCCTTTGTTGTAAACGACTTTTTTCTCGCGTCAAGGCTGGACGTCCTGTTTCTAACGGAGTCCTCTTCCTTTTCGGAACATCTTCCACTGGATTGTGCTTTCTTTAACTCTCCTAGGACGGCGGGCAGGGGTGGAGGCCTAGCCTCCGTTTTTAGAAGTAACTTCAAAGTGCGGCAACTGCCTCCTGCCTCGTATTCCAGCTTCGAAGTACAACTACTGGAGCTGTCCGGTTCCCCCCGGACCCTCTGTGCGGTGGTGTATCGACCTCCGAAGCGCCACAAGGATTTTATCCGTGAATTTGCTGATCTTTTAGGATTTATCTTTTTAAATTATGATCGTGTTCTTATTTGTGGTGATTTTAACATTCATATATGCTGTGAGGTGGGTGAGAAAATCAACCCACACTAAAGGCCATACGCTGGACTTGGTATTGTCGTATGGACTGGATATTTGCATCACGGACATTAATGATGCTGGGATTTCGGACCATTTCCCAGTTATGTTTGATGTTCAGTTATGCAATATGGAACTGAACTCCATATCGAGCCTATCGCGTCTGATTAATTCTGAGGCTGTTGCCATTTTCTCTGCGGCCTTCGCTAACTCTGTCTGTTACGATGACATCAGTAATGCACCTCTCTCGGTTGATGGCGTAGTCAACTCATTTATTTCTACATGTTCTTCTATTTTGGACACTGTGGCTCCAGTAAAGACTAAACGCTGTAAAACCAACTCTGGCTAAATGAATCCACCCTCGCTCTTAGACGTGAATGTCGTCGAGCTGAGAGGAGATGGAAAAAAGATCAACTTCAGGTGTCCCTTGACATCCTGCATATGAGCTGATCTAAATTTCAGAAGGCTGCCAAAATGGCAAAAACTTTTTTTGTCAAACATTATTGCAACTAATAGTCACAATCCTCGAGTTCTGTTCAAAATCTTTAACTCAGTGGTTAATCCCTGCTCTGATGTTTCGATGGGTGGCTCCCCGGCCCTCTGTGAAAAATTTCTAAATGATTTTATAGATAAAATCTCAGTGTTAAGGGCCCCACATTCTCCGGTAGTAATTCAAGCCCCAGTTTCCGAATGTTCAACGGTTTTTCAACAGTTTGAACCTGTGTCATTCTCGACTTTAAAGGAAATAATTAATAACGGGAGGAGGAGGGTATGGGGTCTTAACACACCCCCGTTCTCTGCTAGCCATCGGGGCAGGGGGGCTGGGAAGAGATGCTGGCTGTCCGATTGGCCTCCCTGCTGCTGCGGAGCCTGGGGCGGTCTGCTAGCCTCCACCCCGGAGGGAAGGGTAACATCTCTTGGGTCTGGGTGCCGTTTCCCCCTCTGGGGGCGAGGATACCTGGACCCGGGGTATAGAGTATGTTTGGGGAGTGTGATTGTGTGTACATGTCCATTTACGTTTATTCCTACGTTGGGTGAGTGCTGAGTGTTTGTATATGTGTGCATGAGGGTGGGAATGCATGTCTGTGTCTGTGTGTGCCTGTTTGTCTGTGTCTATATGTCAGGTCGGGTCTTAGACTCCACCTCTCTGGGAACTCCCAGGCCCTCCAAGTGTGGAGGCCTATCTCCCCTCACCACACTCCCTGCCGGTGACTGATGCCCTCAGGGGTCGGTGCATTGTTGGTTCTTGGTGTCTGGGGCTGGGCGCTCAGGTCATGTGCCAGCTCACTCCTGGTGGCTACTTGGCGGGGCCTGGCGCCTGCTGCTCAGTCGGGCCTCTTCCGGGGCGCGGAGGGCCCTCGGGCCTCCGGCCTCTGTGCCTGCGGCTCGGTTCACTCTGGCACAGCTGGCTGCCGGCGGAGCCGACGAGCACGCCGGTGCAGCCCCCTCTAGTTTCTGCCCGGTGGCTACTGGGTGACCCCTCGCCTGGGTATCCTCAGCCCTTCCCATGAAGGTGGCACGGATGCCCCTCCGGTGGTCCTCCTTGGGCTCTTGCACTCTGGGACCTCTGGATGTCTGGGGCCTGGATCTCCTCCATGCCTGCTTCATGCCCTGAGGGACAGGGCTACGGCTCTCTACATCCTCTTGCAGACCATTACATGGGGAAACCATTTGAATACAAGCGCGCCGATCCACACAGGTGTGCACACAGGTGTTCACTGTTTGTAGACTTAAATCACACCTTTCTTGGCTGCTACTTCAAAGCACATTGTGCGCTGTCTGTCCTGCGTGCTGCACAACAACATTCAATATTTAGTATTTACTGCTGTTTACACTTAGGTAGATTAATGCGATGGTGTTGTGTATAGTATGTTGCTTTGTTTTGTTTTGTTTTTTTTTTGCTTGTTTTCTATTCTTTTTCTCTCATCAGGTGATCCCGGAGATATTTTTTTTTTTTCCCCCCTTTCTCACTGTCCCTCTCCCCTTCTGTTTTTCTTTTCCTTCCTCTTTCTTTCTCCCTTTCCTATCCCTCACTCATGTCTGTCCCGTCTGTAACAACTGAAAATAAAATAAAATAAATAATAAAAACAAAGGTCGATCAAATGGACCAATACGGCAATGCCATGATGATCCATTTGGCAAAATAAATCCATTGGGTATCCTTGTTGGTCTTCAGACAACAATTCTGACGGCTAAAGAACCAAATGGGACAGGCTAAAAAAAAAAAAAAAAAAAAAAAAGGAAATAATTAATAACCTGAGAAGCTCAAATTCTCTGCATGACATTATTCCCTCTCATATCATTAAAGATGCATTAAATACAATCGGGTCCTGTATCTTATTTTTAATGAACTCATCACTGTTATCTGGCTGTGTTCCGACTGTCTTTAAACATGCAGTCGTGCAACCTGTTACCAAGAAAAGCAGCCTTGATCTTAACACTCTAGCAAATTACAGGCCAATTTCTAAACTCCCTTTCATGTCAAACATTTTAGAGAAAATAGCGCTTCAGCAACTACAGACCCACTAAGAGAGAAATGGTATAAGTGATAAATTCCAGTCTGGATTTAGACCGCGTCACAGCACCGAAACTGCCCTACTAAGAGTTTTCAATGACCTTCTTCTAATCGCTGGGCGCTCTGCGGTCTTAGTTCTATTGGATTTGACTTCAGCCTTTGACACGGTTGACCATGGTATCCTTTTGGAAAGGTTGGAACAAGTAGTAGGCATTAAAGGAAATGTTCTATCATGGTTTAAATCATATTTCTCTGAGAGGTCGATCTCTGTCATGACGGGAAAATATTCCTCTTCTTCTGCCCTTTTTCGCTGTGGTGTGCCCCAGGGCTTGGTATTGGGTCCTGTGTTGTTTTCTCTGTACGTGGGCTCCCTTTTTGAAAGACATAATGTCTCTTTTCACTGCTATGCTGATGATATTCAAATCTACCTCCACCTGACTGGGGATGTTTCATCTTCACTACATCCTCTGTTTGATTGTCTGAGGGATGTCAAAGACTGGTTATCACGTAACTTTCTTACTTTAAATGAAAAGAAGACAGAAATTATCGTTTTTGATAGAAATATACCTCTGGGACAACTGACTGGCACACTCGGGCCTGTTGCTAACCGCCTCACTGATGCTGTTAGGAATCTTGGAGTTTTCATGGATAGTTCCTTCAAACTAGATAAACAGGTTTCTACTGTGGTAAAAACCAGCTTTCACCAACTATGCCTAAATTCTAAGGCTAAACCTTATATACCACGCAAAGATCTGGAGAAACTCACTCATGCTTTCATTGCTTCAAGACTGGATTATTGTAATTCTCTCTACTTGGGCCTCCAATCTTCTCTTCTTCAGCGATTGCAGCTGGTCCAAAATGTCTCTTGACCGGCACTAGAAAGTTTGATTCTATCACCCCTGTTCTGGCCAACTTACATTGGTTTCCTATTAAATATCGAATTGATTTTAAAATGTTATTGTTTACTTATAAAATCCTAAACAATATGGCACCTGACTACCTAGCTGATCTCTGTATAGCCCTCAGAGAGCACTGAGCTCATCGGGCCAACTGCTCTTAGTCCAACCTAGGTCTCGGCTGAAGACCAGAGGAGGCCGTGCCTTTGCCGTTGCCGCACCCAGGTCATGGAATATTCTTCCTCTTCATATTCGCGCATCAGATTCCATTCAGTCTTTTAAATCACGTCTAAAAACGTATTTGTTTAACCTGGCATTCAAGGCTAATTAGGGTAATTTACATCTGGCTTTGCATTTAGATTATGTAATTATTTTATTTATATCTGTAATTTATATTTTATATTGTGATTTTTTTATCTGTATCATGATTTTACTGGAAAGCACTTTGGTGTACTTCGGTCTTTAAAATGTGCTATATATATAAATTTTGATTTGATTTGATTTGATTATGAATAACACACAAATCACTGGGAAATGATTCAAGGATGACTTTTGACATTTGATGGCTGCACATGAGGGACAGAAAATTGTGCATTATTCATTTAATTTTGTTTAATTTCATTTTGCAGGAAAAATCTTATAAATAATATAAATATACTGTAGCAGATATATGGCTAAAAGCTTTATGTCATGTGTAGTCCCTGTGCGCAGGTCCCTGCAGTGTACAAATAATAATTAAATTAAACAATTAGTGTTTGTTTGAATTGATATGTGTCATTTTGCATCTGTTTAATAATGTTAAACCATCGTAATGCACTAATGTAGAGCAATGTATTTTTTGTGCAGCCCAGGAGACTTTTAATTTACTTTGTCAGGAGGAAGCACGACAGATATGTAATTTACACTGACAGAATGTCAGATTATTATTTAATATTTCATAAATCTGATGTATTTATTATTTTATATATTATTTATACTTGCAGAGAGACAGACATCCATTTACATATACATCTTACTCTCATATTTATGTCCTTTTTATCTGTTTCAGTGCGTCTTTTCTGCACAACTGGGAGTAAAATAGTGTCCAGTGCTCTAAACCTATTTTCACTGCTGCGTTTGTAGAATTGTTTTCTACATGCTAGTGCACTAACTTATAAATGAAGACACGATAAGGTCATTTCACATTATTTAATTAATTTATTTCATGTTTTCTTAATTGATTTATATTTAGTAAATTAACTATTTCATAAATTAATCATATAACTGGTTAAGGTTCCAGCTGTTGATGGTGGTCTCCTTCACTCTGCCTGGCTGTGTTTTGTTTACAGCTATTTTTATCTTGTTTATTTAGATTTTCTATTCATTCTGTGCAAAACTGCAAATGTTGGTATCGATTCAATATCAAGTAAATACAGGGCTAATATTACTGATGCCAATACCAATATAAATACTATACTGGCAGCTTATAAGAGCAGTGTGTCAGGCTTTATAAGATGAATCATCATAAATTTGTGAATTCTAGACACATTTTAATAACCAAATAATATAAATATTTATATATATTTAACAAAACACACCAGCTTTTCGTGTTTTGGGGAGATTTGTTTCTCTCAAATGCTTTTGGTCATCTTCTGTTTAAATGTGCTCTAGACTATAAATTAAACGTGAGAGTCAACACTCCCTATCCATCTTCAGTCTAGATGGATAAGGTTTCCCTACCTCAGAGTCTGTCTTCTGATGCTTTTACTACTTTCTGATCCGCAGTGGTACTTAGTAATGATCTGCTGGAAAATTGAGGCACAGCCGTATTTATTTAAGTACAACCCTGATGAGGTGATCACGTCAGCCTGGCTGTCATCTGAACGCAGCTTCAGTTGAAGGATCAAAGAAAATGTCTCACACAAAGGAACCAAACTGGCTTAAATCTGATTCCTGATCGAGGTATATGTGCAGAAACTTAAAATAGTTTCTGTTCATTGTGCATATTTTATGGATTATTTCTAGGTTCATGACAGATTTTTGATTTGGTGTCAAACCTTTGAACCCAGCTGTAATGTGTTGCTCAAAGGAGAACGTCGGGCTGCTGTTATGTTGGTCTCCATGGTGACATTTTTTAAGTTTGCCTCTCTTTTGCTTTTGCACACAACTGAAACTTTTTGACTTTTTCTCAATTTATAAAGGTGAGTTTCTCCCTCGTTCTCTCCTGGAGAGCACTGCTGCACAGAGACATGAAACATGGGAGTTCAAATCAAAGCTGTGACAGAGGGAGTGGAATACAATCTGAATCAATTTACCCCAATCTGTCAAGTAAAAAACAAAATAATGCTAAATATGGTGGTTGTTGTTGTTGTTGTTGTTGTTGTTTGGGGGTTTTGTTTGCTTGTTTTTAAATACGGTCGTCATGATCCCCTGGGATTGGTCAATTTTTTTAGTTTGCATCTATAAGAAATATATTTCAGTTTGTGTTTCTTTGATTCTTCAGTTTTGAGTTCTGGATTCTGGAGTCTTCAGGAGTTTTCATTTCTCTGTTCTAGTTTGAAAGTTTCTTGTTCCTGCTTGGATTTTTATTTCTTCCCCGTCATCAACCTGATTATATTCAGCTGTGCCTCATTCACATTTCTGTGCACGTTTCTCTTTTTTTGCATTTACAACCCCAGTTTCAAAAACGTTGGAGCACTGTGTAAAATGTAAACAAAAATATAATCAAATAATTAGCGACTCCCATGAAGCTGTTTTGTTTAATTCACAAAAAACATGTAAAATGTTTAAACTGAGACATTTTACTATTTCATGAAAAGTATTAGCTCATTCTGAATTTGAATTCATCAACATGCCTCAAAAATGTTTGAACAGAGGCAACGAAAGGCTGGAAAAGTAACCAGTACTAAAAAGAAACATTTTACAATTAATTTGGTTAACTGGCAACAGATCAGTACTGTGATTGGTTAGAAATTCACAAAACATTTCACACATTCATTTGTCTGCAAAAACTATGTCTACACATTGTGGAACAATATCAGAATTTTGTTTCTCCATGTAAAATTGCAAAGACTTGAATATGTATAGTACCTAACATCATCAAAAGGTTCAGAGACTCTAAGGGACTCTCCGTGTGCGAGGGGAAAGGCTGAAAATGGCCTGAGACAAAGTAGAAAATAGTTCTGAGGTAAAACAAATCAAACGTGGAAATTCTTTTGGGAAGGGGTGGCTGTAGCTCAGGAGGTAGAGCAGGTCACCTACTGATCGGAAGGTTGGAGGTTCAATCCCAGGCTCCTCCAGTCTGCATGCCAAGAATCCTTGGGCAAGATACTAACCAGGAGTATGTGTGAGTGTAGTTAGAAAGCGCTCAGTATAGAGTTAGTGCTTGTGTGACTGGGTGAATGTGGCGTGTTGTATAGAGCAGCGGTCTCCAGCCTTTTTTGCACCACGGACCGGTTTATGCCCGACAATATTTTCATGGACCGGCCTTTAAGGTGTCGCGGATAAATACAACAAAATAAAACTAGTACCGGTACCGAAAAAAAGAAAATTTATTCATAACACACGTGAAAAGACCCAGGAAAACCGAGTAAATGATAAAAACGATAACAAAATAACGCTGAAAACCGATAAAAACCCTGAAAACTATACATTTCACACCTGAGCCTCAACTCTCGCGGCCCGGTACCAAACGACTCACGGACCGGTCCGAAGCCCGGGGGTTGGGGACCGCTGGTATAGAATGCTTTGAGTATATAAGAATCAGTCCAAAACATGAGCCTGGGTCCTCCAGACTAAAAAAGGTAAAAAGGCTTGTTTTCATCCTGCTGTTAAAAAGTCTGCAGAGGTGGGACAGAGGTGCATTAATGCCAGTGGCACTGACAGCTTGCACATCTGGAAAGTGCCAGCAACACTGAAAGGTATAGTTGGGTCTTAGAGTAAAATATGCTCCCATTCGCATCTTTTGCAGGGAAGACCTTGAATATTTCAGCAGGACAACGCTAAACTGCAGGCAGCAGCTATGATAACAGCTCTGAACTGGCCTGCCTGTACTCCAGACCTGTGATCATTTGAAAGTATTTGACACATCATGAAAAGAAAAATACAACAAAGAAGAACCAGGACTGTTGGGCAGCTAGAATCCTCTATCTGAAATTAAGAAAGCACCTTAAACATGTGGTTATCCTAACTGGGCTTTCATTAAATTGGTGAAGATGTACAGGGAAGAACCTCAGACAGCAGCCGGGGGAAATAAAATCTCCTACATGGCAGACTGAGAAACCGAACGTCTCTGTGCACCTCGGGCAAAAACTCGTTCATCCCAAGGACAAAACACCCAAACACAAACTAAAGACCAACATGTATGTTATGCAGTGCAGTGATGAGTGCTTGGAGCTTTTACCCAGGAAAAAACAATCAGCCCACAACACAGGAGAGCCACCTCAACAGCTGGGAATCCACTGGGAATGACCGACGTTGAACAGAGGTTGAGGTTTACGACACCAGTTATCAGCCATCTACAATGCAGTCTTTAAACGCCCACTCTCAATAGCTCACACGATGATGGCGATATCTTACACTGGTTTCACACTCACGTGATCAATACTGGGTCAATGACAATCAGGGGTCAAAAACCTGGGACTCTCTCTGGGTTGTTTTCGAACTGAAGAAGCTTTTTGGAGGAGAGGAAACATCTTCACAAACCAAAAAGAAACTCGCTTGCCTTTTCTTCAAGCTCTCGAGTCTGAATTGTGTTTCGGCTTTGAGGGAATTCCCGGCAGCAGGATCAATAAAGAAATTATAACGCTTGTGCAGCACTTACAACCAATGACGATCATTATGATTATCAAAGTGAGCGTGTGATGGGGCTTCCATTGGCAGGCAGCAGGGATTAGAGGATTATTTCTCTCCCCTGTCTTTGGCCATCTCTCTATCGTTCTCGCTCCCTGGATTAGGTTTTATCTACAAAGTAATCGGGGCTTTTCTCTTGTCTGACAGGACTACAACTCCCACACTTTTACACACGCAGACACACACACACAGATACACACAGAGATTACATCGACACTACACAGTCTACTGCGATATTGACTCAGAGACTTAAACCAGGCAGAAAGGGATGCGATAAAGCAGAAAAATCTGGATTTCCACAGGAATTATTTTGTATGAAATCTCTTCTTATCTCCGCACAAACAATATGAAACCACCTGAATGAGATTTCCTTCTCTGACGTTCTTTGCATTTGGTATAAACAAACACTCTGAGCAGTCAGATTTCATTCCAGGAGTGGTGAAAGATACCAAAATCCAAAGGTAAATATTGTATATATTCAACACCTATTGTAGAGAGCTGTTGTAGTAACAAAATACAGCTCAGACAACGGACCGGGGCTGGTACTGAGTGATCTTTTGTTTTTCCTCCTGAAATTTTGAGCTGGCATATAAATTATTAACGGACGCAGGATCATAGCTGTAAATGACACCAAGGTCCTTTTTTGCATTACTTGAGGGAATTAGTGGGGCGGGGGGGCGGTTTGCATAAACAATACACAATAGATATCACATCTATCTGTTATTTTAAGACAAGATGAAATGTTTTCAGGCTAAAGAAATCTTAAACTTTGGTCATTTATGGAGGATATAGTGCATGGAAACATGAAATATAATGTATGTTTTTATGTAAGATAAACAGCATTTTGAAACACCTACTGTATCCAGCAATGAAAACTTTTAAAAAACAATAAAATAAGTTAAAATAAAATAACTTAGGTAATTTCTGGTTAAAAAAGATATTGATATTGCCATATTGAATTTTAATATGTGTCATTTCTGCAACATTTAAATATTTGTGTAATTTATTGCTTAAGAATGTATTATTATTGTTTATTTTTGGGGGCACAGTGATGCTTTAGAGGTCTTAAAAACTAAAAAATCATGCATTAAAAATGATACACTTGGCATCACTTTGCAGTCCTTTGAAAAGTGGCGTTATATTTAATAATATCTGCGGTGAGGCGGTTGTTTTACATGCAGTCGGACATGCTAAAAGAGAACATCAGCATTACTGTGACGCTTGTTTCACAGACTGAATATAACGTGAAGGGAGAAGAAGACCTCAGGCTCGGCTTTCTGTGTGCTTTGCTTTTCCAGCTGCGCAGCTACATCAGCCCAATAAACATGTCAACGCTGTGAATGTTGCTTCAGGGAGTCATTTATTGTTGCCTTTGTGTGCATGTTGTTGTGTCTCCGAACATAAATGTACTCGTGAATTAGAATTACAAGACTACATTTGACTTGACCTTTACTGCGCATATATCTGTGTTGTTGCTTTGGAGCTTATCTGATTTGCTCTTGTTCACATTTATCGCACTTAATAGGCCTATTCATCGTTTTGAATATAAAGTGTTGGTAATAATAAATGTGCAGTATCACCAGCAGGTGTCGTGACATCTCCATGAAGCTGCGCTTTTATTTTGCTCTCAGACTTTTGGCTGCAAATTCAGACCACACCACCCTTTTCCTACCAGAAGTCTTTAAACACCAACATTAGACTAAGGCGCTTGAGACAGCCAATTTAGAGTTTCCTATGATTTACTGAAATGCGTGTAACAAACCCACGAAAGGTGACGTCCACACATTCGTGCTTTCCAGCATTCTTTATTATTACGGTTGCCGTTTCCACACACTGGCTGCAGCTTCCACACTCCCCCCCACACGCATCAACAACAATAACTGCAGCAGAACCCAGCACAGACCTTAAACCGACCGGCGAGGCGTGATTGCGCACGCCGCTCAGGTGCGTCCGCCTCCCCTGCAGCGGCACTGCAGACCACGCCCCTTCACAGTGTGCAAAAAGAGATGGAAATACTGTTGGATGACGCATATTGATGATTATTTAAACCCCAAATTTCACAGTTGGATTTATTACTCCACATGAGAAGCATTTCCCTTGTTTGCCGTTCTGTTCTTGTGTAATTTGGCATCTCCAGACTTTCTTTTGTGTTTCCAGAACGGCCAGCCATCCCACTGAATCCTTTTCTGGTGATTATTCAGTAAAAGATGGATCTTTTATCTCTCTGGTCCTGTACCAGGTCTTTGCTGGATGTTTTCTTATTTCTTAAGGACATGACTTTTAGAAATTGTTCATTTCTTTAGTCCTGCTATGTTGGACAAGGACGCACACTGTGCTGAGATTTTTTGAGTTTTCAGTTAATGTTGGGAATCACCTTACTGGTGCAGAAAAAAATACTATTTTATTTCTATGTCTGTCAAACTGTGTTATGGTTGCCATTTTTTGTAAATGTAGCTAAAAAATAGGAACATGCGATGTGTTTTGTGGCAGGCTGCTAATAGCAAAATTGCTTCTTTACAAAGTGGTCTTTTCTGTGTAAACACAACACCAGGTCATCACCCGTTAGATGCTTTTTTCTTTTGTTTTACATCAGTTTTTTTAAAACAAATTACAAGACAGTGCTGCTGTTTGGAAACAAAATATAAAGAAATAGATGGTGGATCAAGACTTTTGCACAGAACTGTTCAAATGACCATGTTGTTAAAATTTTAAGCCTCTGATTTTACATTTAAAATGTTATGTTTTCTAAATGTTGACGCAGAAATGAATATAGTGGCACAAAGGCAAACTACATTTTTAGTGTCTGAGCTGTTTTAAATTTTAGACTATTTACTCTAAATTGCCTCCTGAACTACAGGAGGCAACAAGCAGTTTGGTGAGTTAAAGCACGAAACAGACAAATGCTTAAACACCAGAACTGAAGCTAATAATCAGGAACTGGAAAGAACCCTTCAAAAGGAATATCAGAAATGAGGGAAATAACTTGCAGAGCTGAAAACAAAGAGTATTAAAGGGCCATGACTTAAATGTATTATTTATGAGAAATTTATTTCCCATAGCTGCAGATCCTGGGAAAAGATGAAAAAATGTTTTTTGTTTTTAGTTTAATGTTAAATTTACTCCCCCTGTCTCATTTCGTCTGCTCTCTCCAGCTGACCTGTGCATATATTGTCTCTGTTTACCCCTGTTGATTGTTGGATCGTCCTCATAACTATGTGAACCCCGAGCTCTGTAACTTCCTGCTTTGAGTTTCCCTTTAAATCCATAACACCTTTTTATTCCAGCATTTTGGTCCATAATAATCAGCTCATGCTGCCATTTCTGACATTTTGCTGTGAATTATTTACTTTTATTGGCAGTTGTTGTTTTTAGTTGCCATTTCCAGTGTCCAAAAATAAAAGTCATTATCCTTATCAGAGGCTGGTAACTCCTTTAGCTGGAGATGAGGTTGTGGAGATTACTTTGTGTTTACTTTTTGCTGATTATCTGATTGTCATATCCCAGAATGCCACTGCAGCAAGAGCCAGAGCGCTCTGTTCCAAGTTCATTATATAATCTCCAATATTATATCCATTCATTTTCTTCTGCTTATTCAATTCAGGGCCGCCAGGAGGCTGGAGCCTATCCCAGCTGTCGTCGTGTGAGAGGCGGGGTACATCCAGGACGGGCTGCCATGATACTTACATCATAATCTGTATCTGCATGCTGCTTGGCTTTCTGGTTCAAGAGATGATGGAAGAGCAGGAAAAAACTGGCTTCTTCTCTCCACCATCAAGTTTTCTTAAGTTTTTATGCTTATAATGGCACAAATGTACCTGAATAACAAAATCATTTTCAGCTGATCCAAAATGCTGCAGCAAGAGTTCTGACAGGGACTAGAAAGAGAGAGCAGATTTCTCCTGTATTGGCTTCCCTTCATTGGCTTCCTGTTAAATCCAGAATTCAAAATCCTGCTCCTCACATACAAGGTCTTAAATAATCAGGCCCCATCTTATCTTAATGACCTTGTAGTACCATATCACCCTATTAGAGCACTTCGCTCTCGCTCTGCAGGCCTACTTGTTGTTCCTAGAGTATTTAAAAGTAGAATGGGAGGCAGAGCCTTCAGTTTTCAGGCCCCTCTTCTGTGGAACCAGCTTCCAGTTTGGATTCAGGAGACAGACACTATCTCTACTTTCAAGATTAGGCTTCAAACTTTCCTTTTTGCTAAAGCATATAGTTAGGGCTGGACCAGGTGACCCTGAATCCTCCCTTAGTTATGCTGCAATAGATGTAGGCTGCCGGGGGATTCCCATGATGCATTGAGTTTTTCCTTTCCAGTCACTTTTCTCGCTCACTATGTGTTAATAGACCTCTCTGTATTGAGTCATATCTGTTATTAATCTCTGTCTCTCTTCCACAGCATGTCTTTATCCTGTCTTCCTTCTCTCACCCCAACCAATCGCAGCAGATGGCCCCACCCCTCCCTGAGCCTGGTTCTGCTGGAGGTTTCTTCCTGTTAAAAGGGAGTTTTTCCTTCCCACTGTCGCCAAAGTGCTTGCTCATAGGGGGTCATATGATTGTTGGGTTTTTCTCTGTATCTATGAAGCGCCTTGAGGCGACTTTTGTTGTGATTTGGCGCTATATAAATAAAATTGAATTGAATTGAATCCTCAGCTAACAATAAATGTCATTATTTTTAACTGAAGACAAGTCTTCGGTTTTATGTCCATTTCTTCTATATCTGTAAATTTAATGTTTCTATTCTGCTCATAACCAGTTAATGCACACGCCCTGTGCTGCAGAAAACTGTTTATTAGTTCTTCAGGAGATTCATATTTCATACATAAAGCACATTTACTTTCCTCCATGTAAAAAATGATCAAACATTCATCCTGCCACAGGCAAAGTGTTGTATCAAAAACATTAGCCGGCACTTACACATACACAAGTTTAATTACTGTATATGTTATAATCCAGCAGATACACACATGCACACTGACAGACTCAAACTGTTAAAAATGCATTGTTTTGATTGGTTCATCTAGTCTAAATACGGATCTTCGACATGTCGTTTGGGTGGAAACGCTGACAATCACACACTCGTCACCACGGCTGAACTTGCTTGTCAGACACAAATTTTCCGTGAGGCTCTGTGGCTCCGGATGGCAGCAGGGCCAGGTACACTGGAGTGACAGCGCCCTCCTCTGGTGACTTGGGGGCTTTATCGCCAGCCATGTCGGTGCGCACCCATCCTGGACAGCAGGCGTTCAGCAAGATCTGTTAAAAGAATAAAAAACACAGAAAATAAAAAGGAAACAAAGCAGAAACTAGGAGATAATGTTGTTGGCAACGTTAAAGATTTTAAATATTAGTTACCCCGTCATTTGGTCTCTGCTTGGAAACTTGACGAGCAAGAATCATGGACAGGGCCTGAAAACACACACATTCATAATCATAATCAAAGAAGTACGCCGATTAAGATTTAGAGCAGGTTCTTTACGTGTTGATATGAACTTCATTTTCACATCAGCCGTACCGTCACCCCGACTTTAGATGTTCCATATGCTGAATCAGGCCAGCCGCCTTCTTTGTGTTTGCCTTTCTTGGCTTCGCTGACAAACCGCTGCATCAGTCCCACCAGCTCGTCCTCTGTGAGGTCCTCACTGCGGAAACGCTGCTGGAGCTCCGAGCTGCACTTGTTCAACGTAAGTGCACTGACAAAGCTGGAAACATTCACCACACGACCTGAAACGCACACACAGGGTAACAAACCTCTTCATGTGCATCTCTCACAGCACGTCAAGCAAACTCATCATCTTCCAGGAAAGATTACACGCGAGTTGGCTGTAGTGTGTCTGCATGTTTAATTGTTGTCGTGCTTTGTTTTCCGCAAATTGTGATCACACATCTGAGGGCAAACAAAAGATATCGCTTTCCAATTATAGATCAAATGTTCAAGATGTGCCAACAGAGAACGTTTTCGAACATCCACAGTCATTAATAGTCTGAATCGAAGCCAAACTTGCTCCTCTAATCAAACGCTGACCAAAGCTGTTTATTCAAGCAGCGGCGACGCGCGCGACCGGCAGATTTGATCCGGCCTCGTGTTCGTACCTCCAGCTTTAACGATCGGCAGGAAGTGAGTCAACATGTCTCTGGTGGCAAAGAAGTTTGTGTTGAGGGTCACCTCGGCCTGGACATCAAATGGAGTTGTGTCTGCCGCTGAAAAACAACAAAGTTCACATGTTGTCACCTCCTTATTCATTTCAGCCTTAATCATTTATAGATCTTTTTATTTAATTAAAAAGAGGATTTTTAATCAAATAAATTGTATTTGATTAAAAATCCTCTTTTTGTTCAGAGCTATAGGATAATTTTCAGAATGTTTACGTTATCTGACTCTTCTTCATCACGGCGGATGTTAGGGGCGAATATCTGATGGTTTTCAGGAAGACTACAACACATTAATTCACTTACATATGCACCATAGCATTTCTTATATTATTGTGTAGCTGTATTCACACATACACAGCAACCCTGAACTTTTAAAGACATGCATGATGGAAGTGCATGTGACAATGAAAGTGCAGCCCCGAGGGCTAAAAACTGAAGCTAATGCGGAGGTGTAAAAACCTGCATCTCCTCTGATGGTTTCTTCTAAAAGCAAGTCAGTCCCCACAGACTCCCACGTTAAAATGCTCAACCTATTTTCCCTTCAGCCCAGCTGGGGGAATATGTGGCGTAGCTACTTTAAGTGACAGATCTGCTAGCTTCAACTTGGCTTCACCTCGGCTAACTGCACTCCCTGAAGTGGGCCCCTTGAATATGTTTGTGGTGTTGGTGCCCTTTAGATCGGACCCATACAGGCTACAGTCACAGCCTGCTAACTAAGCTTGCTAACTTTAGCTGCTAACTTAAAACGTCACTCTTTGCTCCGTATACGGTGAGTGTGATGAGCTACAAGCACAGCCGAACGGCTTTCTGATCATTTATGCAACGAAAAGGCCTAAAAGTGGAGGAAAGGAAACGTAGCACAGGAGGACAAATGGTTCTTGTTTATGGATACTTTAATATTTTTCAAATATTGACAAAGAATCAATTGAATAATAAATAGTTTTAACTTTTCAGGTCTCTAGTACAACAGACGGATTGGGGCTGCAGCTGCAGTAATGCGGACGCTGCACCGGTCCATCGTGGTGAAGAGGGAGCTGAGTGTAAAAGCGAAGCTCTCAATTTACCGGTCGATCTACGTCCCTACCCTCACCTATGGCCACGAGCTGTGGGTAGTGACCGAAAGAACGAGATCGCGGATACAAGCGGCAGAAATGAGCTTCCTCCGAAGGGTGGCTGGCCTCTCCCTTAGAGATAGGGTGAGAAGTTCGGCCATCCGGGAGGGGCTCAGAATAGAGCCGCTGCTGCTCCATATCGAAAGGAGCCAGCTGAGGTCGTTGGGGCATCTGACAAGGATGCCTCCTGGGGTTGGTGTTCCAGGCATGTCCCACCTGGAGGAGGCCCCGGAGCAGACCCAGGACACGCTGGAGAGATTATATCTCTCGGCTGGCCTGGGAACGCCTTGGTGTTCCCAGTTGTCCACGGACAAAAGGACAACTTTGGTTAATCTTGACTGCTGAAGTGTAAAATGTTTTAAATTCTAGATAAAGATTGATGCTCCAGCAGCAGGGTCTTCAAGCATGCAGGGTTGCATGCTTGAAGACCCCAGGGCCTCAGCTCTACATAGGATACCAGGTTAGTCAAAGACAAGGAGCTAGACAAATGGTTGTGCAAGAGGCCAACAACCTCCTCACATAAACAACCTTCTGTTATAGAAACTGGGAAGAAGAAAAAAATCATCACACAACCTACTTTCTTATTCTAGATCGGTCGCAGCAAGTTGCAGCTTTATGTTTCACATGGGATAAAAAGAAATAGTGGTGGTGTCAGTAGTACTAGACGTTGTAATTGAACTTCCTGTGTATGAGGCTGTAGTGCACAATACAGTTAAAATCAATGTTTATATCTAATTCTACCTTTGAATGCTATCCCAGCATTATTGATGAGAATGTCCACTCCGCCGTACTTCCCTTTAAAGTAAGCAGCAGCAGTTTTAATGCTGTTCAGGTCATTGATGTCCAGCTGGTGAAACATGGCCTTCAGCCCCTCAGAGGACAGAGCCTTCACTGCGTCCTCACCACGCCCGCTGCAACACACACAAAGCGTTACTGTCAGCCTCGGAAAACCATGCTGGTTTATTGTTTCTCACTCAGCTTCCTAGTGTGGACAACAGCATCTGTGTGTGCTCTTTGCTCTTCTTGCTGTCTTAAAATAACTGCAATATGTAATCAAATCTGTTCCTAGATGCAATTACTTTACAAACTAGCGTAAAACATCTAAACTCATATACATCAAAAACAAATACCAACATGTGACCAGCAGATGTCGCCAATCTGCACTGAATTCAAAACTGTTAAACAGTCACTGTGATTCAACACTTTTAATCTTTTCATCTTAATACCTACAATTGTTTTGTAGTTTAGAGATAAATATTTGTTTTTAATTAGTTTTTTCTGCAGATTTAAATTAATAATGATGTAACTTTATGTTTTCAAGGGGTAGAGGTTTTTTCATTGCCTTTTTTTTGGATTTTTAAGTGTTTGAAAAGGTTAGAGGCAAACATCAAATACATGGAAATAAACCAAAAATATCCTTACAGCAATAAAGTAAAACAGAGAAATGATTTTGCAGTAAAATCAGGTGCAAACATGAGTCTGGTTCAGGTGTTAGCAGCTGTGGTGCTTACACATCTCTAGCAGTGAGGTAAACGTCTCCTTCAAACTGCTTGCAGAGAGCTCGGACGATGGCCAGGCCGATGCCCTTGTTACTACCTGTTACCACAGCAACCCTGGTTGACATGTCTGTTCACAAAGAGAGCGACATGTGAAGTAACAGCTTAAACACACAAAGTATTAAACTCATCAATAGCAGACAAATAAACTCTATGAAAGGCCAGGGACGTCCACTCCTTCCAAATAACTGCTGAGTCACCTCCGCTAACACTAGGTAGAGCTAATGCAATAAAAGTACTCTTAAAGGATTTGCTAAGCTGCTTATAGAAACACATTTTTATTCCAGTTTAATAATACATATAAGTGTGGATTACAGCTGTAAAACCAGCCCAACAGCAACAGTTTCAAACTAAAGCAATCATTTAAAGAGTCACAATAATGACTGTTACGATCTACAGGTGTGACACAAACTTCTAGCTAAATAAATGCCAATAATCCTGCATAAATATCATTCTAACAGGTTTTTAAGCAACTACACTCAGGCTGTCAGTACTTAAAGTGTGACGTTAGCTTTCAGAGATGACCTGCAGGATCTAGTTATATAAAGCTGGCTAACTCATAGGGGTGGGCGATATAAACGATATACAATAGAAACGATATAAATTTGGCCAATGATAGAGATTTTGACTATATCGCTCTATCGCGTGTTGATGATGTCATCAAGCTGCGCCTGTTTTGGTCGAAAGCATCGCAGCGGCTAAAACCATTATCATCTGCAAATTATGCCAGGCGACAGTCATAGCAAAGAGATGAAGCACTTTTGAAATATGGGGAAAGCCAAAAACTGCGCTTCCTCCACTTCCGTAACATTGATTCATTAATGTTGAATTCTCTCGCAGCTGCTCTATTCCCATGATGTTGCAGTATATTAATAACTAACCTCGTATTGTGGATGAATAATCTCAGTTGTTCTCCTGACTTAAGTTTGGCCCGTGTATAGCATCCTACTATGCGATTGTATTTGTTCATACAGAATCCCTCAGCTTCACTGTGCTAATGTTATGCTAACATAGCTGTGTCGCTAGCAATCACGTAGCACAACATTATATAGCAGCTAGTCCAACTTGAGTAACCCTGCAAACGCCACTGCTGTTTAGTTTTCTGTCTTCATTTATGTTGGAAGTGGTAGCAGAGCTGTACGTTTGAATTAGTTTCAGAAATCTCTCAGTCAGAACATGGTATGAAATGTTTAGGTGGAAACTAGCGAGCTAACTTCCTGTTAACTTCTAACTCCGTTAAATTTAATAAATTCTGTTTTCATGGATGTAAAACTTAATTGTTACACCCGGTAAAGCAGCAACGCTGATGATTTAATTAAAGATGAAAGAATTTAGACCGTTTTTAACTCTTAGTGTTCGTTTGACTTTGGGACCTGAAACCGACGGAGTTTTGGACCCAGATTACTCCGTGAAGCTCCTCACTACGGCAGCCATAATGCTCCAACAATCCATCAAGCAGTGCGACTTACCAAAGTTGTACTAAAACATTTTTTTAACAGATTTCTGCACGACCAAATCAGTTCGAGGTCAGTAAGCACAACCAGAATTCATACATAAGGCACACTCTCGATTTTTGAGAAAGTTAAAGCATTTTAAGTGTGCCTTATAGCGTGGAAAATACGTTATACAGAAGAAAAGATTATATCGTGATATATATTGTTACCGCACATGCTTCAAATTATATCGCGATATGAATTTTAGGCCATATCACCCAGCCCTACTAACTCATACAAACATTAGTAGAAGGCCACACTATGGACAAATTTGTAGTCTGAAAGCTCCAAACACATCTGGGCCACTTCTGACACTCACAGTCACACAGACGCCTGGACACAAGTGTTTGGTGTGTCAAGTTCTTTATTTCTTCAATACTAAAACATAACACAGAGGACATGTACATGTGTGTACACTGAACAGTTCTAGATGGGAAATGAATAATACAAATCAATACAGCTTCAATAAAACCTTTGAAGTATGTGATATTCAGAGGAAAATGAACCAGCCAGAGATTTGTCATATTTCATATAAGATCCATATTCTTCATACTTTGTTTAATGTACCTGACCTCATAGACACACCTTCCTGTTTCTGTCTCTCTCTGTCTTCCTCAATGCAGGAACTCCAGCAACACTTAAGGGAAGATGAACAACTTTAATAATTGACCAACTTCATCAGGGTCATGACCCTAGGAGATAATCTGTCTTCCTTCTCTCACCCCAACCGGTCGCAGCAGATGGCCCCGCCCCTCCCTGAGCCTGGTTCTGCTGGAGGTTTCTTCCTGTTAAAAGGGAGTTTTTCCTTCCCACTGTCGCCAAAGTGCTTGCTCATAGGGGGTCATATGATTGTTGGGTTTTTCTCTGTATCTATGAAGCGCCTTGAGGCGACTTTTGTTGTGATTTGGCGCTATATAAATAAAATTGAATTGAATTGAATTGAATAGATAATTTGATAATAAAGTCTAGCCTATGTCTAAGCCTGCAAATGTAGATAAAACATTAGCATTTCTTTTTAGGGTTTTTCCATGTTGTTCTGACTTTTTCCTGTTTTGGGACATAGTTTCCTTTTTTCTTTTTATGTTACTAAAAACATTTACATTATTCATCCTGTTATTAGTACTTTCTCAAATCCGGAGAAACAGAGGATCCCAGACTGAAATGCATAACACCATCACGCACGCAGACACACACAGTCATGCATCCATGACTGATCTAACCCATTCTGGGGTTTTGACGTTCTTACAAAAAAAGAAAGGTTTTCTTTCTGCATTTCGTCACTGTGTAAATACACTTGGTACAACATTAGGGGGCTTCTAGACAGACCACACACACATAGACACGAACGCACAATGATTACGTTTCAACAAAGTGGAAGCAAATTGCCATTAAAACCTAAAAAACCTCTCGTGTATTTTAATTAATTGCTCAGGCCACCTCACCTTTTTCATTCTAACACCACCCGACGGTCTGACATTAGAGCCACTCTGTCCTGCTATAACAACGGATTTTAACCGGACACGTTCTGCAAAATAACGACTTTTGTAACGTGATGAACTAACGTGGTGTGATATTAAAACGGGAAAAGTTTGTTGCCTAATTATCAAAACGACAAACTTTTAAATGGGGACTGGTTCTTCGCCCACACGGAAAAAACTCAGTTATATTAATCAGGCTGCAGACGTTTCTTACCTGCGGCTGAAGCTGTCGTCCTGACCGAAGATTACCACAGGAGTGAAGCGCTCGCAGAGGAGGAGGGAGCACTGCGCAGTAATACCGCGCCTACACGGAAGACCCAGGTCCCAGAGCCAGGTACATTTTTAATGCAAGATCAAGTTTAATCAGTTTAAAATAAAAATAAAAATTCAAGAAATCAGAGTTTGAGTAATTCCTCTAAAGGTGAAGGTCTTATGAAGACCTTTGATTTGGAATTATATTTAAAAAAATCTATTTCCTCCTCCATCTCTGAAATGTTTTGCATGGACAGTTAAGTAAACAAAACCAGTTCTTTTACTAATTCCAGTTATTTCTGCTTTCACTGACACGTGTTAGCAGTGTAAACTCAACTAATTGACATTGTCTGTCCTTTAAACAAGACGCTTTAGATGGGGTAGCAATGTGAGGCAGCTGGTGGTGGTGGTGGTGGTGGGGGGGGGCGGGGTTCTGATTATTTTTAATTAACAGTAATTTAGCGAGTTTATTAAATGTTTTGAATGGTTCCTGCTTTACTGAATGGATGTTCTCTTAAGATTCAGCAGTTTGTGTTTTGTGATCTTCAACCAGTACCAACCAGGGGCAGTTTTAAGGGAACCACTGATAGAAAAACATGGGAATAAATCTAAACTTTGTCATTGCAGGACGTTATACATGCAGTGAAACCTGCTGTTTCTCTGTCATGCAGAATTTTGTTTTGTGGTGCAACAATCTGATAAGCCACCAACTGTTCAGACATGCTGTCAAAGGGTGCGTGTGTGTGTGTTTATGTGTGTGTGTGTGCGTGCATGTGTGTGTGTGTGTGTGTGAATCTAAAATAAAGTTTATAGGGTATCAGGTCACACAGTGGAAGCTCTATTAAGTGAAAATAACTTATTTAACTTAATTATCTGCTCCACCTCACCTGCGTGCATGCGTCTGCACCTTAGCAGGAAATGAAAATGAAAGTGGTGTCTAGTTCCCATCGTCAGCTGCACACATCGAAAGGTCACACGAGTTGAACGTGCAAAGAGTCAGGGCACAGCACATCATCAAATTTTCATTGCACTGCTTTAAGCTAGTCCGTATTAATGACTGCATTGTCCTTAAAAACATCCATCGCTGATATGCTGCACAATGCTTAGGCCTGTCGCTGCTGCCTCACCTAAATCTCTAATCATTTCAATTTTAAACATTCTTTCAAGCGAGTCCCGCGCAGCACAAAAGCAAGTTGTACAGGTTATGTGGAAGGGTGTGGAAGTTTAAACTAACGTATCTTTCCGTTAATCTGATGCATTCATAAAAATGAAGGCAAAACAGTGTTTGCTTTATCTCTGTGGCCTCTGGAGCTGCCATTCTGTAATAATTATTATTTTAGTTAAATATGTGAGCAAGAACCTGCTGATTAAACATCAACTATCGAATTCTACAAACTAAAGAAACAGACACACCCAGTTACTCTCATGTGAACTTGGCAGAGCTGAGTTAATCTTGATCCTGATTTCTGCAGCTGTACTTGAGTCAACCGTCAAGTCACGCAAATCAAAAAGTTCTCTGCGCGTCTAAACAAGCAGCCAGAGTTTGTTCTATTGATCCGATCACATTGTGCAGTTTGCAAACCAGCGTTTCTGCACATTTAGAGGCACTATCCTCTGCTGCAGCTACACATTCAGCAAGAGGGTCAAAGACCAACATGGAGCATATAACTGCATCTCTAGCACTACGGACATATAAAAGTATGAGGCTTAGAACAGAGTATGTGCTTTTGTCCAGCAAACAGCATTTTGTCAGGACAGGATGTTTATGTTTTAGCTTCCTTTGTGGTTCTGCTCTACATTGCCCCGATAAGCAAAACACCGACAGTATGGGTACAACGTGTGACCTATTCTACACCCCAGACAAGTTGCTTTAAAAACCGATTCACACCTCAAGCTCACTGCTTTTTGACAATTATTCACAATGTTGTAATTTTATATTATATAAATAAAATTACATTGTAGCCATAAACCTATTATGTTCTTTCACAAACATTTTCAACCTAAAGTCAATTTATTGGTTTAAAAAATCACAGTAAAGTTTTAATAACAAGCATTTTATTTTCTTTTTTTAAATATCTTCATTCAGAAACAGCAAGTTTACTTTTCACTTGTTAAAACACGTAAGAAACAAATATAGCTACGTTTTGTTTTCATCAGTTGAACACTGTCAGTTATCAGAACATCATTTTTAAATTGATGGATTTAACCTAACAAACGTTTTGGTTTTAGCTGTGTGATACAGCCGTTTGTAGATCTAATGTATCACATTATGGCCTTAAATATTACAAATTTCATTCTGGCAAGAAAAAGTTTAAACCTATAAAATAACTACATTGTTTTTGTACATTTTTTTATGTCATTATATATTCAACTTTCTATCACCATGGCTGAACTTCCTTATCGGAGACATACTTTCCATGAGGCTCAGTGGCTCCGGGGGCAAGCAGGGCCAGGTAGACGGGTGTTATGGCGCCCTCGTCTGGTGACTTTGGGGCACCTGGCGCAGCGATCTCAGTGCGTACCCACCCTGGACAACATGCATTAATCAAGATCTGTAAAAAAAGAATAACAAGTATAAGAAGGAAGGCTCCAAAGACAGAACAAAATCTTTAAGAATACATAACATCATATTAAGTCCTGTTTAGTTTATTTCCACACTGTCATTACGTTACAATATAAAGTGCCTTGAGACAACTGGTGTTGTGATTTGGCACTATATCAATAAAACAAACTGGTCTGCTGCACAGCATAGAAGAATCAAAACAGTTGTTTATAATTTGATTTTAAGATCATAAATTTCCGTTACCCCATCTTTTGGTCTCTCCTTAGACAGACGACGAGCATGAATCATGGATAGTACCTTAAAACACAAACAAAACATAATGAATGAGATTCAAGAATTTAAAACTAAAGCAAAAGCATTTTAATTGAAGTTTAATTGAAATGTTCAGGGATCAAGTTTGGAATAATGAATTTGCAGGTTGACTTAAGTCTGCCCATCTGAATATTCCTCCATTTTTCAACCTCCATCCATCCATTCGCTTCTGCTTATCCTTTTCAGGGTTGCGGGGGATGCTGGAGCCTACCCCAGCTGTCATAGGGCGAGAGGCGGGGTCTGTCACAAGGCTAACACACAGTGACAGACAACACTCACACTCACTCCCGCGGGCAATTTAGATTAATCAATTAACCTATCCCCACAAAGTGCATGTCTTTGGACTGTGGGAGGAAGCCAGAGTACCTGGGGAGAACCCACGCAAGCAAACTCCACACAGAAAGACCCCGGCCTGATAGTGGAATTGAACTCAGGACCTTCTTGCTGTGAGGCAACAGTGCTGACCACTGTGCTCATTTTTTTGAGCATATTTTGCAACCTCGTCAGGTAAAAATCTAAAGACAAAGTGTTCAGTCGTACCGTCACTCCAATTTTGGATACTGCATACGACATATCAGGCCAGCCGCCTTGCTTGTGTTCTCCTTTCTTGGCCTCATCAACAAATCGTTGCATCAGTGCCACCAGCTCGTCCTCTGTGATGTCCTCACTGCGGAAACGTTGCTGGAGTTCTGGGCTGCACTGTTTCAAACCGCTGGCGCTAAGCATGCTGGAGACGTTCACCACACGCCCTACAACACATACAATCAGATGCCTAAAGCACTCAGTACCGTGCTTCACTTCTATTCAGTGTTTGTGGTGTAGGACTTCCCATTCCTTCCTCTAGGTTTTATGGAAACCATCAGTAGTAATTACCTCTCACTGTTGCTCCAAAGCAACACCTAGCATGATGCTACTTCCACCATGCTTTACAGTTAGTCTGAATCTGAAGGAGTCTGAATCTTTTTATTAAAATAAAAACCAAAACTTGAGCAGCAGTAGACTGGAATGAGCTCTGCATCTGTACCTCCAGCTTTGATGAGCGGCAAGAAGTGAGTCAACACGTCTCTGGTGGCAAAGAAGTTTGTCCTCAGGGTCACCTCTGCCTGGACACCAAAGGGAGTTGTGTCTGACGCTAACAGGAAAAGAGATGACGTGTTGAATCATCAATTTCAATTTATAGCTGCAGTTTCAGATTATTGTATATGTAGATCCATCAGTATATGTTTATGATTCTACCTTTGAATGCTATTCCAGCATTATTGATGAGAATGTCCACTCCATCATACTTCCCTTTAAAGTAGGCAGCAGCGTTTTTAATGCTGTTCAAGTCATTGATGTCCAGCTGGTGGAACTTGGGTTTGAGTCCCTCTGAGTTCAAAGTCTTCACTGCTTCCTCACCCCGACCTCTGCAAAAGGACCAAAAAGGTTTCATTTACTGTTACTCTCAGTGCTCAGTGGGTTTTTTAACTCTCTTTTCCTTTTGATCTTACATTTCCGTAAAGCCAAGCCAGCTTTATTTTTAAAGAACTTTAAAAACAGCTAGCACCGACCAAAGTAAAGTGCTAATATTAAAATGTAAAGCACACTTTAATATTTATTCTAAGTGAAAGTTTTCCATAAAATTTTGCTTTTTTTTATGCACGCCGATCAGAAATGCCACACATTCTAAGGCATGGCAACCATTCCTGATGTACATGGAAACATTTAAAATGACCACCTTATCATGACCGGATGCCATATCTCTATATCACTATCATAGTTAACTGTACACTGAATGTCCCTTATACATTTTATTTTAATATTTGTTTGTTGTTGTTTGTTTGTTTTTTGTTGTTTTGTAGGGGTTTCTTTGGTTTGTTTGTTTGTTTTCCTTCTCTATTTCTGTTATCTTTTGGGGTATTGTAAATACTGACTAGCAAACTACTGTGTGTTCAATGTTTTGTTATTAACATGCTGCTGTGACTGAAAATAAAATTTATATATATATAAAAAAAAAAAAAAGAAATGCCACACATTCCCTTTCACAGTTATGCTGATGCCATCCATTGGATTGGATGTGTCTGTCCCACTGTTTAACTATCTGTATACATGATGTTAAAGACTAGTTAATACAGAACTTTTTTACCCTAAATGAAAATAAGACTGAAGTTATTGATTTTGGAAGTCATACCCCTTTGGATAAGTTAACAGATACCCTCGGTCCTCGTTCCTGTCATCATTCCCAGACTGTAAGAAATCTTGGAGTGTTTTTAGATAGCACTTTTAAATTAGAGAAGCAAGCGTCCACAGTTGTGTAGACCAATTTTTATCAGTTCAGTGAAATTGCCAAAGTGAAACTTATCTTCCTTCAGATGACCTTGAAAAACATATTCATGCCTACATCTCCACTAGACTCGACTACTGCAGTTCTCTTTATTTGGGTCTTGAACATTCATCTCGCCATCACTTGCAGTTAGTCCAAAGTGCTGCAGCATGTCTTTTAACAGGTGTCAGGAGGAATGATCACTCCAGCTTTAGCAAATTTGCACTGGCTCCCTGATTCTTTTACTTTTTACTTTCAAAGTTTTAAATGGTATGGGACTCAGCTGCTTAAGCAAACACCTCAACATATATAACCTCAAAGGAGCACTGAGATCATCGAGCCAGATGCTCTTAGTACAACCGAAGTCTCGATTAAACCATAGAGAGGATCGGACCTTTGCTGTTGCAGCCCCTGGACTCTGGAATAACTCGCCACTCGATATTCATACTTCAGAGTTGAAACAGTCTTTTAAATTCCATCTTAAAACTAAATTTTTCACCTTGGCCTTTAATTAGAATTCAGTTTGTGTACCGTTGAGTTTTTTGTTTATGTTGTCACAGTGTATTGTATTTTCTGTTCATTAACTAAGCTGTAAAGCACTTTGGTCAACTACGTTGTCTTAAATATGCTATAGAAATAATTGACATTGACGTTGACATTAACTCTGGCAGTTGGTGAATATTCATGAATATTACATTTTCCCCAAAACTAAAACTTAAAACAAAGTCTTCAAGGATATTGTAATAATGTCCACAAGTGCTATTAAATCCACATAGATTGCAGTTAAGGATGTGACTGCAGTTATATTTGTCCCACGTGACCCAGGCTCGGTCCAGGTGGTACCAGGTAAAGATACCTACACATCTCTGGAGGTGACGTAAACATCTCCATTGAACTGCTTGCAAAGCGCTCGGACGACGGCCAGACCGATGCCTTTGTTACTGCCGGTGACCACGGCAACCTTGGTCGACATGTCTGCACGCAGAGAAAGAGAGAGAGAGAGCTACAATGCAGAACGAAAGATGATTATATATTGACTTTGACTACTTTACGTGAGCATCCAGTCTGAGCTACATTTTCCTTACAAAAATCAAATACAGTTCATTTCAGTTTTATTTATATAGCGCCTAATCACAGCAGTTGCTTCAAGGTGCTTTATACTGTGACGTAGAGACCCTACAATAATACGGAGTAAAGAGAAACCGAAATCCAACAATCAGATGGCGTCCTATGAGCGATCGCTTTGTAATAGTGGGAAAGAAAAACTCCCTTTTAACAGGAAAACACCGAGAGGGACGGCCATCTACCGCGACCGGTTGGAGGTAAGAAAACAAGTGACTATTAAACACACAGGGTGATCACATTATTACATTAGCCAAAAAAAGAGCCAGCTGTAGGTCACAGTTCACTCCACTTTGCACTTTCGCTATCAGTCAACCACTTTGAACCTCATACCATGATTATATGCATTTTTCTTACATGTGCACAACTCTGTACTTGGGAACTGGCAGGTTAATTAGAAAATTTTATTTTTCACCTTCAGTCAACAACATATAACACAGAAACAAAGACTTAAGAAGATCCAAAGAGATATTGGGGAGGCTAGAATACATCTGAGCACAAAGAAACAGATAGAAATATCTCTAAACACCAACAAAACCCAGAATACAAAAGTAATGAATATGTATGTATAATGCATTTTAAGCCTTACATATGTTTCATATTTAATCCATCAGATCAAGTGGATCAAGTCAAGTTTGTCAAGTTTGAACTACTGATCAATTTAGAATATATCAACAGGCAATCTGACATGAAGAAATGGATGAATCCACCGTGATGAACATTTCAGACAAAAGAGAGAAGGGAGTGCGTTTTTGAGGTTTTCATGCTCTTGTTTTTGGACATCTGTTATCACACTATATCATGTCCTGTTTTACCTAAGACGAGAAAACAAAATAAAACGTGATTTATTCAAAGTGAAAATGGCTGGAGCATTCTGAAACTGCTGGGATTTGTTATTTAAGCATGCATAACCACTTCAACTGTTAAAAGCAGCATTTGTTATTGCTAAGCTATAACTACTACTTAGCCATCTTACAGCTAAGTAGTCTTTATATTCAAAGCAGTAGTAGGAAGCCACATCCACCCATCAACGCCTCTTACGAACCTTCTTTAAATCTCAGTTACCTCTGGGTTAATTCAATAAATAAATAAATAGATGCTAATTTGATATTGTTAGTTTGTTTTCTGCCTTTGTAAATGGCCGGTTTAGAATAATTAATGTGCCATGTATGCCTTTGCACTGTGGAAAGAAGCTAGTATACCTGAAGGGAGAACATGCAAATACCACACAGAAAGGCCCTACGATTTAAAACAGGCACCCTCTGACCTCTGTAGGTCTTTGATTCCTATGTTGTTTTGCTATTTCATTGTTCTGAGATTCCTGCATTGCCTTCAAAGACCAGTATGTACCTGCTGGATAAAGGTGGGAACTATGGTGGGAACACAGAAAGTTTATCTGACAGTCTTAAGTCTTTCTCTGAACTCTGTCACCACCGTGCCATAAGAAACACACACAGCGTTGGCGTGTATAGTTTCACATTCACATCACACCATTACTGCTGTTAAATGTCAGGTCACCTTTGACCTGAACAGTGTGTAATGGGTACAATGATTAATGGCAGAGAAATAACCTGTGTGAAGCGTGTATATGAAATAGTTGTTTAACTTTAAGGCAGTTCTCTTATCAGTGTGGGAGGCCTGTAAACCGGTGAGATTTGCAGAGTCATGATGATACATCGAAACAGTAAGAACTCAAAATATATATAATAAGTAATATTGAAAAATTGCGAATTCATCATAAATCTTACATTTAATGTCAACAATGTTTGTTTTGAGGGTTTAACTGCCTGTTTCAGTACATTCCAGCTATAAAGGAGAACATGTCATGTGATTTATTTACAAAAGAGCCAGTCAACTAACAAATGTGGAACAAAAGTAAAAGGATGTTTCTTACTTACTTATGCTGCTATTGTAATGTGGAACGAAGCTGTAGCGGGACTGAGAGCACTGCAGAGGACAATGAATTATATACTGCAAACAATGATAAAGAAGCTGGGTGGAGTTTTGAACAGTGTGCAAAGCCATAAAAAAACTAGCAAGTTGTTGAATATTAATAGGTAGGTGAAGTACACATAAAGCAATACATACATGTATAAATACTGGAACAATATGAAAACATATACATTTAAAATTTTTGTTAGTACCCCTGAAAATTGCTGCTGTCCTGACTGGTTAGACAACGAGGAGCAATTGCTAAGCTTCAAACCATCTGGAGAGGAACCAGCCAACTCTACTGATCTGTTGTGGGAACTGTGAATGGCTAAAGGCACTACATATTTGTTTAATGTGCAAAAATTAGTCCAGAATTCCTTAAACTGTTACTCAAAGCCAAGTAAGTATCTGGTTAAATTTGAAGGTCAATAACGTCAGTGTTATCTTAACTTAGAAGGTGGAAATTAGAGGTAAATGGTAGATGGCCTGTATTTGTATAGTGCTTTACTAGTCCCTAAGGACCCCAAAGTGCTTTACACGTTCAATTCAATTCAATTCAATTCAATTCAATTCAATTTTATTTATATAGCGCCAAATCACAACAAAAGTCGCCTCAAGGCGCTTCATAGATACAGAGAAAAACCCAACAATCATATGACCCCCTATGAGCAAGCACTTTGGCGACAGTGGGAAGGAAAAACTCCTCTTTAACAGGAAGAAACCTCCAGCAGAACCAGGCTCAGGGAGGGGCGGGGCCATCTGCTGCAACCGGTTGGGGTGAGAGAAGGAAGACAGGATAAAGACATGCTGTGGAAGAGAGACAGAGGTTAATAACAGATATGATTCAATGCAGAGAAGTCTATTAACACATAGTGAGTGAGAAAGGTGACTGGAAAGGAAAAACTCAATGCGTCATGGGAATCCCCGGCAGCCTACATCTATTGCAGCATAACTAAGTTCAGTCATTAACCCATACACTGGTGATGGCAGCTACATTGTAGCCACAGCTGACCTGGGGCGCACTGACAGAGGCGAGGCTGCCGGACACTGGCGCCACCGGGCCCTCTGACCACCACCAGTAGGCAACGGGTGAAGTGTCTTGCCCAAGGACACAACGACCGAGACTGACCGAGCCAGGGCTTGAACTGGCAACTGTCCGATTACAAGACGAACTGCCAACTCTTGAGACACGATCGCCACAGAGCCTTTTGTTTTTAAGTCATGCCTCTAGTTTAACATGTTACTTTGTATCATCTGGCTTCATGGATAAAGCTGGATGTCATCTACATAGCAATGAAAATGTTAATGGTCCCATCACAGAACTGTGCTGTGTAACGCCGTTATTAATTTTCATGTGTGCAGAAGACTGCCCATTCATATGCACACATTGTACTCTGTTTAATATATATGATTTGACCCAGTGCACCGCAGTTTCTTTAATACCAGTGTTGTGTTTTAATCTCTGAAGTACAATATAAAGGTCAAAAGTGTCAAATGCTGTATTGAGTTCTAACATGACAACTACCAAGTTCACTGTCAGAGGTCACGAGGTCATTCTCAACCTTCACTATTCTTCAAATAGACCATACCTCTACAACTGATCAGTCAGGTGTTTGATAACTACTCTTTCAAGAACTTTACAAATAAGAGGAAGATTGGACATTAGACAGCTGTATGCTTTTAAGTAGCGGTTTAATTTAGACACACCTTGAACCCTGTGGTACAAATGCAAGTGTGACGTGACAAGATCCTCTAAAAAACTGTCTCATGGTGCCAAATGCAGCTGCAGCATTACTTCTAAAACTCCAGCCTCATCGTATTTTTTATGACGATCTATTATAGTATGGATGATTTTATATTAGGAAAATACATTTACAATGTAGATTTATTGCTATTGTGTGCTTTTAATAACCTTACTTTGAAGTTGTTGAATTGCTTTGACACAAAATGAGTCTTAATTAAAAGCATTTTATTTGATTTCAGTTAATGCAAGTTTGAGTTGTACATCAAAAAGGAAGGGATCCAGTTTTAGAGACAGGCCACAAATTGAGTCGTCATCATGAACACTGTCACTTTAACACAGATTATTTTATGGTAAGCTATGGTGTGTGTATTTGATGCCTGGAACATCACTTTTCTTAAATCTTAAATCTCTTGCAAATAATTTTTCATGTGGAATCACACACTAAACGCTCTTTCACCACGGCTGGACTTCCTTGTCGGAGAGATATTTTCCCTGAGGCTCTTTGGCTCCTGGAGGCAACAGGGCCAGGTAGACAGGAGTGATGGCGCCCTCGTCTGGTGACTTGGGAGCACCTGGTGCAGCGAGGTCAGTGCGCACCCATCCTGGACAGCAGGCATTCAAGAGGATCTGGAAAAACGAATAACAAATCCGAGTCCATGAATAAGAAACGAGGTTTCAGTGGACTCCAAAGGTTCGGAGATGGCTTTGTATGTAAGTTCATTAGAGCTTGTCTTATTTTAGTTACCCCATCATTTGGTCTCTCCTTAGACAGACGACGAGCATGAATCATGGACAGCACCTTAAAACACAAACAAACACCCATATTTATAATCAGAGTCTCAGAGAAAAAAAAGGCTTGAATTAATTCAGTTAATCAGTTCATTAGTTAACCTCCTAATCTAACATCCTGTAGAAAAACTGGGTAAATGTACCGTCACTCCAATCTTAGACACTGCATATGCCATATCAGGCCAACCATGTTGCTTGTGTTCGCCTTTCTTGGCATCATCGAGGAATTTTCTCATCAGTGCCACCAGCTCGTCCTCTGTGATGTCCTCGCTGCGGAAACGCTGCTGGAGTTCTGGACTGCATTGCTTTAAACCAGTGACGCTAAGCATGCTGGAGATATTCACCACACGACCTAAAATGCATACAAAGAACTGCCGTTCACTGCTGCTCCAAAGCAACACCTACCATAATGCTACTTCCACCATGTTCTACAATAAGGGTGGTATTTCTGGTGTTTTGTTTAATTACATAGCTCTGCAGAGGACTTCTGTTAAAGTGGAGTCTGGGTTACTCAGCTTAGGCAGAACTATACATCTTCCATTTTACAGCTACGTCAGTGAACTTTAGAAACACTCAAAATTATAGAAACAGTTTTATTTATGGATAGATGGGATGGATGGATGGATGGATGGATGGGATGGATGGATAGATGGATAGATGGATGGATGATAGATAGATGGATGGATAGATGGATAGATGGATGGATAGATGGATAGATGGATGGATGGATGGATAGATGGATGGATAGATAGATAGTTGGATAGATGGATGGATAGATGGATAGATGGATGGATGATAGATAGATGGATGGATAGATGGATAGATGGATGGATAGATAGATAGATGGATGGATAGATGGATAGATGGATGGATGATAGATAGATGGATGGATAGATGGATAGATGGATGGATAGATGGATAGATGGATGGATGATAGATAGATGGATGGATAGATGGATAGATGGATAGATGGATGGATAGATAGATAGATGGATGGATAGATGGATAGATGGATGGATGATAGATAGATGGATGGATAGATGGATAGATGGATGGATAGATGGATAGATGGATGGATGATAGATAGATGGATGATAGATGGATAGATAGATAGATGGATGGATAGATGGATAGATGGATGGATGATAGATGGATGGATAGATGGATGGATAGATGGATAGATGGATGGATAGATGGATAGATGGATAGATAGATAGATGGATGGATAGATGGATATACATACATACATACATATATAGGATATTCATTACTCCTGATAGACTAATGACAATTAAAACTGATTCAAACAAACAGGATGCATGTGACCCCATCTTAGAGTGACACCAAATCTGAATGTCTTCGTTTACTTTTTGTTTAATACATTTATGTAAAGTGTATGTAATGTGCACTTAGCACCAGAGTCTCTGCATCTGTACCTCCAGCTCTGATCATTGGCAGGAAATGTGTCGACATGTCTCTAGTTCCGAAAAAGTTTGTCGTCAGGATCACCTCTGCCTGGACATCAAAGGGAGTTGGATCTGACGCTGAAAGGAAAAAGTTAACATGCTGTGAACGCCATCCACTTCAATTCACAGCTGCAGTATTAAACTACCATATACATTGATCCAGTATGATATGTATTATTATATAGTTCTAAATCTACCTTTGAATGCTGTTCCAGCATTATTGATGAGAATGTCCACTCCTCCATACTTCCCTTTAAAGTAGGCAGCAGCATTTTTAATGCTGTTCAAGTCATTGATGTCCAGCTGGTGGAACTTGGGTTTGAGTCCCTCTGAGTTCAGAGTCTTCACTGCTTCCTCACCCCGACCTCTGCAAAAGGACCAAAAAGGTTTCATGTACTTCTCAGTTAATGGAATATTTTTGGACCTCACTGTGAAACGTCAGAGTTAGGTGAATGTCTAGATATAAAAACCACAGTTACACGTGAAGGCCTTCACATCAACCAGGTGCAGCTGTCACCAGGTGAGTCACTTACACATCTCTGGAGGTGATGTAAACGTCTCCATCGAACTGCTTGCAGAGCGCTTGGACGATGGCCAGACCGATGCCTTTGTTACTGCCAGTAACCACTGCAACCTTGGTCGACATGTCTGCACGTGCAGAAAGAGAGATATGAGTGTATGAAGTTTCATGTTGAGCCACTGATTATCAGATTGGAGGACATAAAGCTGCAGGACAATATCAGGAGAATCAGGCTGAGGCATTCACATGTATTCCCACATCAGAAAAAACATGTATGAATATTTATGGAAGAGCTCCTTAGTTGTAGGTCAGTTCTCTTATCAGCAATGTAAGAGGGCTGATTGTAAGACTTGCAGAGTCATGACGACATGTTAAAACAGGCAAATCCAAATATATTTTCAATGAAAAACACAAGAAATTAAAGATGGATTCAATTAAAATTTGCAGACTTTATCATAAAACTCATTTTTAATGCAAACTCATACTTTTAAAACCGTTTTAAATGTGGCTGTGGAATTATAGCATCGCATTAAATCAGTTTGATCATAAATTAGATTCGAAAAAGGAAAACATGTTAAGAACGACAGCCTTGATGAAACTTCAAGAAAAAATAAACCGATTTGGGACATCTTTTTATAACATGTAAAAATATGATTAGACCGACTTTTAAGTTGAGATATGATTAAAATGTACTTTCTGTTTTCAGTCCATTTTTATTTTAAAAGAGGATATTTGGATATAACCATTTCCTCAGAATTATGAAAAGATTTTAAGAAACAGTCAGCTACCAAATGTGGAACAAAAGATAAAAAAGGTTTCTTACTTACTTACTGCTGTTGTGATTCTGAAGGGAGCTGTAGCAGCACTGAGAGGGATGCAGAGGACGATGAATTATATACTGCAAATAGTGGGAGGGAAGCTGGGTGGAGTTTTGAACATTATCAGCGCGAAAAGCAATGATAAACTAACAGGTAGTTGAATATTAAAAGGCTCCTGAAGTACACATAAAACAATAACATTCAATACTGAACCAAAATGAAAAAAACAGCTGAAAACTGCTGCTGTCCTGATTAAACAGACAATAGTTTATATGCTGGTTAAGTGCAGAGCATCAGCTTTTACAGGTTTGCTTATTCTCAAGATGGCCAAAAATGTTCTAAAGAATCTTATTATAGAGAAAATATCCCAGAAAATGTTTTTTCTTTTAAAACAAAAACAAAAAAAACAGCTGGCTGCTCTCACAGGGACTTAACTCGTCCAGGGAAGAAGAGCTCCGAGATGCTGGAGACAGATTTCCTTACAGAAACGTGAAGAGGAAACTGGACAAACCAATACGTTTGAGGCGTTTGGCTTGGCAAAGAAAAAGTGGAGGAGTGCTGATGCACTCTGTGTAATACGGGGACACTGTAACATTCAGACCACTCACCCTTATGTTTTGAAGTCACTTTATTTGGTATTTTGACTCGAGATCCACATGTTTTATTTAAAGCAAAAAAAAAAAAAAATCATTTTGTATTAAACAACCACATTTTCTAGTAATTCTGAACAATTAGCTTCATCCAGTTAAGGCAAGTTTATGACGTCAAAGATATGAAAATGTTATGTACTGAAGGCTTTGTTAACAATCAAACATTTCACGGATTCACTTTTATTTTGATTCGTTCCAGCTAGCAGACACACACACAGTACTGTACTGTTACCGAGAACAAAACGAACAATTTGGGTTCTATTACCAAACAATTTGGATAAGAGTTAAACTCTGTCCTAAAAAAAACATCACGAGCTTTAGCAATGTCAGTTTATGTTACTGGTTGTTTGTTATGTTGGGTGACTTTCATTCTTTAAATGATTCACAGTTTTGTAATTTCACCAAATTGTGTTATTGTTCATGTGGACACGCTTTGACTTTCACACGCTCATCACCACTTCTGAACAGTCTTTTCAGAGACAAACTGTCCATGAGGCTCTTTGGCTCCTGGTGGCAGCAAAGCCAGGTAGACCGGTGTGACAGCGCCCTCGTCTGGTGACTTGGGAGCTTTTGGTCCAGCCATGTCAGTGCGCACCCATCCTGGGCAGCAGGCGTTCAACAGGATCTTTTAAAAGAATCAAATTAAAACAAAATCTGTTAGCAATGATGATTTAATGTAGGGCTGGGCAATATGGTCTAAAATTCATATCGAGATATAATTTGAAGCACGTGCGGTAACGATATATATCACGATATAATCTTTTCTTCTGTATAACTATTTTCCCCAATATAAGGCACACTTAAAATCCTTTAATTTTCTCAAAAATCGAGAGTGTGCCTTATGTATGAATTCTGGTTGTGCTTACTGACCTCGAACTGATTTTGGCTGCAGAAATCTTTTAAAAAATGTTTTAGTACAACTTTAGTAAGCCGCACTGCTTGATGGATTGTCAGAGCATTACGGCTGCCGTAGTGAGGAGCTTCGCGGCAGTGTTGCCAACTTGCTTATATTTAGCGAGTTTTCAGACCCCCTAAAAGACGTGAAAGACATTACAAAAAACAATAATTGCTAAAAGAAATTTAATTTGTAGTTCTAAATAAATTCTAAATGCATTTAGAACGTTTTTTGCTCACTTTATGTCTCGTCCACAACGTTATTTCTCTCTCCAGCAGCGTAGGTTACAATTACAATAGCATGACCAATTATGCAAATTAGGTGATGACGTCATTTAGTGACTTCTAGCGACTTTTAGGACAACCAATAGTGATTTTCCTTACTGAGGAGTTGGCAACACTGCTTCGCGGAGTAATCTGGGTCCAAAACTCCGTCTACTTCAGGTCCCAAAGTCAAACGAACACTAAGAGTTAAAAATGGTCTAAATTCTTTCATCTTTAATTAAATCATCAGCGTTGCTGCTTTACCAGGTGTAACAATTAAGTTTAACATCCATGAAAACAGAATTTATTAAATTTAAAGGAGTTAGAAGTTAACAGGAAGTTAGATCGCTAGCTTCCACCTAAACATTTCATACTATGTTCTGACTGAGATTTTTGAAACTAATTCAAACGTACAGCTCTGCTACCACTTCCAACATAAATGAAGACAGAAAACTAAACAGCAGTGGCGTTTGCAGGGTTGCTGAAGTTGGACTACCTGGTATATAATGATGTGCTACATGATTGCTAGCGACACAGCTATGTTAGCATAGCATTAGCACAGTGAAGCTGGAGGATGAATGCCAACTTTTCTTCCACTCGATAAAAGTTAACGTGAGGGATTCTGGTGGTCAGGGACAAATGGAGTCGCATAGCAGGATGCTATACACGGGCCAAACTTCAGTCAGGAGAACAACTGAGATTATTCATCCACAATACGAGGTTAGTTATTAATATACTGCAACAACATGGGAATAGAGTAGCTGCGAGAGAATTCAACATTAATCAATCAATGTTACGGAAGCGCAGTTTTTGGCTTTCCCCATATTTCAAAAGTGCTTCATCTCTTTGCTATGACTGTCGCCTGCCATAATTTGCAGATGATAATGGTTTTAGCCGCTGCGATGCTTTCGACCAAAACAGGCGCAGCTATCGCGATATAGTCAAAATCTCTATCGTTGGCCAAATTTATATTGTTTCTATCGCCCACCCCTAATTTAATGGACCCAAAACCATGAAAAAAAATCCCAATGAATATATAATTTCTATATTGTTAGTTATATATTTCAGTTACCCCGTCATTCGGTTTCTCCTTGGTCAGACGACGAGCATGAATCATGGACAGCACCTTTAAAAACATCCACACACAAATATAATCAGTGTCTTATAATATGGTTTCAGGTCAAATCTTCATAACAGCAAGTTTCCAAATTCATTTTTACACAGTTTACAGTCCCAACACATAAAAACGTGGAAACGCATTAATCAAACGTACCGTCACTCCAATTTTAGACACTCCATAGGCCGTGTCAGGCCAGCCGCGCTCTTTATGTTCGCCTTTCTTGGCCTCATCGACAAATCGTTGCATCAGTTCCACCAGCTCCTCCTCTGTGATGTTCTCGTCGCGGAAACGCTGCTGGAGGTCCGGGCTGCACTTGCTCAAAGCACTGACGCTAACCATGCTGGAGACGTTCACTACACGACCTAAAACACACAGACGTACACACACAAGAATCTGAAGATGGAAAACAAACAGGACGTTTGTCTCCTTCGTGCTCTTAGAGTCCTTTAAACTTTAAACTCCAAACAGCTTCCATCTGAGGTTTGTTTCAGAGACTGATGGATATGCTTTGAGCAGGTTCTCCAGGAGGACTTCTGATGTTCAGATAAATGTGTGTTCTTGTTTTTTAGACCCGTGTTTATGTAGCTATGATGTATCAGAATGGCTGCTGTGAAAAAGCTTTCCTGCTTTCTTTAACCAATGCCTATTCTTCTCATCTGTCCTCTGCTCTGCTGCCTGTCAGGCAGAAATAAATCTCAGTAAGTCATGCTGAAGGAGGTCTTAACATTAATTTGGAGGACAAATAGCAAGGGAGGCTGCATAATCGAAGGTGCATAGTTTTATCATCTGAAGAAGCGAACTCACCTTGAAGTCCTGGCATACAGCTAGGATACAGACATCATGGCAAGAAGAAGACTCCAAACAACTCTTCCTGATTGATGTCTAATATATTTAAAAACTAAAAGTTTCTCATTATCAGTTACTGACATTAAAAATGCAAACTTTCAAGTAAAATATGATGCAGACTGGGTCCAGCTAGGGCTGTTCGATATAACCATATATATCGGATGACGATATAAAAACATCTATCGTTTCATTTTACGCTATCGTTTGTTTTGTGGTGTTGCAAAATAAACTGTTTACAGCAATATTTTTTCATGGTTTTGATGGTCACTGTAGTGACTATATTAATGTCTTAAAGTTCTCTCCTTCTCTTATATGTAATATAACCACACTACGGACGGACAAGTGACCGTTTTTATGCGTTGTCGTTAGCAACAACGACGGTAAAACCATCACATGTCCGCTTGTTTATTTTCCACATAAACCTTTCAGAATAAAGCTCAAGATCCTGTTGAAACTTTTCAAAATAAACTGAATCACGTGAAAGATGCAGAGTGTTTATATATGAGGAACAAAAAAGAGCCGCCAGGTGCTAAAAAAATAAACCTTAGACCCAAACGTTAGAACAGGCTTTTCCCCGCAGCACGCCGTGTAATAAATACTCACAAAGAAAACGGCGGCTGTTACAACTTATGTCTAAAAATGTATAGTTTCATGCATCAGTTAAAACACTCGACTCCAGGTACACGACGCCGAGCTGGAAACACTTCACGCAAGTCGAGCTGTTCGAGATTCACAGAATTTGCAAAAAATTTAAAATTTTTATGATTTATATCGTTATCGGGACGGTCGAGGTCTTTTATTGGAATATGAGATTTTGGTCATATCGCACAGCCCTAGGTCCAGCTGTACCTCCAGACTTGATGATCTCATTGAAGACAGTCCCCATGTTTCTGGTGGAGAGGAAGTTTGTCTTGAGGGTCACCTCCGCCTGGGTGGCAAACGGAGTCGTGTCTGCCACTGAGGAGACAGCGTGATCTCCGTTAACATTACAACATCAGTGTGTGCAGCTCCACAGCACTATGATATACATCAGCACAACAAGTTAACTACCTTTGAATGCTATCGCAGCGTTATTGATGAGGACGTCCACTCCTCCGTATTTCTGTTTGAAGAACTCAGCGGCGGTTTTGATGCTGTTCAGATCGTCGATGTCCAGCTGGTGAAACAGGGGCTTCAGTCCCTCTGAGTTCAGAGCCTTCACCGCTGCCTCACCACGGCCTCTGCAAGAGGAGCAAAACATCCTCATTTATATTCACTTTGTCTTCGATCTCATCGTTTACACCTTATACCAGCTGAGATTCTCAGTCTTTCTCTCTTCATTTTGTCCCTGAAGGCCCTGAAACATGATGAAGTTCCATCACTGGCCTGGCCACATCACCACGGTCATTTGCTGTACACATGATGGAACAAATGTGCAGCAAGACGTGTTCACAATTTCAGGTTGAAATAATCAAACATTCTTTTTCACTCCGTGTGCGTGCTCAGAGCCTGAAGCAAGAAGCTTGGATGAACAAACAAACCACAGTTGCAGTTCCTGTTAGCTCTGACCGAGCTTTAGTTTTAAGCTCCTGGTATGCAAAAGTGTTGAGATGATTAAACTGCAGATACGTGAACATTTATCAACTTGGTCCAGGTGTCACCAGGTGAGTCACTTACACATTTCTGGCAGTGAGGTAAACGTCTCCTTCAAACTGCTTGCAGAGCGCTCGGACTATGGCCAGACCGATGCCCTTGTTACTTCCAGTTACCACGACAACTCGGGTTGACATGTCTGTACAAAGACAGAGAGAGAGGCATCAATGTCTGAAGTCATGAGTTCACACAAGTGTTGGTTCAACTTGGAGGTGGGCCCTGCTCTGGGAGCAATGGCTATCTAAGAAAAATAAAGGTTTAGCAACATTATCAGGCTGAATTTGATTTTTTTATTATATTAAAAAAAAAATCTTATAAACAGATAAAATTAAAGAATTCTCTAAAATATTCAGTTAATTGCAGTCCAGCCCCAATGTAGACTTTTATTTGGTTCTCTGGGCTGTGCAGTAATTTCCTGTTTTCCTAGTTGCTGCAGCCTGAAGGCACAGTTAGCTCACTGAGGCTGGGGTGCCTGCCCTGACACAGTGGTTGGTTGGGAGGGCAGCCACCTTACAGCTGGCCTTGGCCTGAGTTTTCTGTCCCTTTGTTCCAAGTGTGTCCTTTATGTGTCAGATACTATAGACGGCCTATTTCCTTCTCAATTTAGTGTTTGTCTGCTATAGTTTTTAAATTCTCCCCAGTTTTTCGTCTGTAGCTGTTGGATAACTGGCCCGACCGTGAATATGTGTGTTACATCTAAGTGCAGCTTCAGACCTGGTGGAAGTCTAAGGGGAAAAATCCGGGAGGGAAAAAAGTGCACTGTCAGTTTAAGGAAGTAAATACTGGACTAGCTTATTATCAATCAATCAATCTTTATTTATAAAGCACTTTTCATACAAAAAAATGTAGCACAAAGTGCTTTACATGGTTAAAAGCAGCTCACCCCGCCCTCCAACTCACTCCCCACACTCTCATTAACTTAAACGATCATGAATACACACATCTCCCCCCCCCCCCCCCCCCCCCCCCCTTTTAATTAGAATAAAGGGATGTTCTGCATATTTTTAAAGCAGAATTGAAACAGTGTCTTATTGTAAACCGGATCACTCATCTCCTGTGTTTCTTACTTGGATATTGTACATGTAGGGCGCTGCACGGGTAAATGAGCAGTTTCGCGGATGTCAAACAAAAGTTTTTCATGGCTGTTTTTCTCTGTTTGTGAAAGAGGGTTTGACAACCGCTGCGTTAAACACACCAACAGGAGACAAACAGACTTACGTTAAGATAAAGTGAGTCAGCTCTGTAAGTGCTAGAGGTCAAAGTGGAAAACGGAAGCCTGCTGAGTCACGATGACAGTTCCAGAGAGAGAAAAAGTGGGAAAACAAATCCACATATATTGCTCCAATAATTTCAGGGGGGAATTAATTAAATGCACATACTGCAGCTCTGAAATGCACTGCAGAATGTGGATTAAATACGTTTAGTTTAGTTTAATTGTAAACTACGTTGTTGGAGAGAGAAATAACATCGTGGAAGAGACATGATGTGAGTAAAAAACGTCTTAAATGCATTTAGAATTTATTTAGAACTACAAATTAAATTTCTTTTAGCAATTATTGTTTTTTGTAATGTCACAATCCCAACCCTGCACCTTTATCCGGGCTTACACCGGCAAAAGTGACCCGAAATAGGCACTCCGGTGGAGTTACTTTGTGTGTGTGTGTTTATGAGTAGTTTTAAACCTTGTGATCCACAAAACAGCATAACAGTGAAGAACTGACTGTAACGCAGTCAGTGCGGGAGCAGAGGCTTCGCTCATGCGCGATTCATTTGCAGTTTGGGCGCACAGGTGTGAACATCTCCTGCCCTGATAGCAGCTGCGCGAGGACCATCCTCCACCTGTGAGCGCTTTGGCACGGGCGAGGTGCCAACGACAGCAACCGCTGCTTGTTGAGAGTAGGGGCGATACCCTGGTTCACGTCAAAAAGTCGTCATAAATAAGTCTCCAATAACACCAGAAAAAGTCGCCAGATTTGTCGCTAGTCGCTTTGCAGGAAAAAAGTCGCTAAGGGGGTCTGAAAACTCGCTAAATATAGCGACAAAGTCGCTAAGTTGACAACACTGGTTTTACGAGGCATGTGCAAACAGAACGTGACTGTAAATTATAGCATGGAATTAATAATTTGTCCAAACTTCCCGTTTAAAAGCCTTTGATCGAAGAGAATCAGAAGACCTTTCACCAGCGTCTCTCTCTCTGTTACATAACGCTGACTTTCAGTTTGCAGGTCGGCCCGACGCCTCCTTAAATCCTCTAAAATTCAAACAAGCTGCTGACAAACGAAAACTGTAAGATGTAGCGGAGGCCTCACACTTACTGAAGCTGGGGTTTGATCCCGAATGAGGCTGCAGAGAGAACAAAAAGCGCTGCACATGAAAATGTACGACTGTTAAAAAAAATGAAAAAGAAGAAAAGCAGGGCGGCGTTCTGCGCAGGATCGGTGCGCATTCCCGGAAAAACAAGTGGAACACGTGGGTTGGGTTATGGATGAGCTGTACTGCGAAGAGTTTCACGTTAATATGGACAATATTTCGGCATTTCTCTATATATATTTAGGCATTTCTCAACTTTTAGGAAGGTTTGTAGGATCATGACATCTTCTCCATGATATCCTTCAGAATATCTGCAAAAGTCAGTTAAGGCCTCAGAAATGCACATTACAGGGTTAAGGTTTTAGATTATATGCTGCAAGAACAGGATACAGAGGTATCTTCCTTGCTGCGATGATGATGCTGTCCAGACTTCAGGGTTGAGGAAGGACACAGAGGCTGATTTTAAAATGTACTCTCTGTTGTCAGTCCATTTTTATTTTAAAAGAGGATATTTGGATATAACCATTTCCTCAGAATTATGAGAAGTTTTTAAGAAACAGTTAGCTACCAAATGTGGAACAAAAGATAAAAAAGGTTTCTTACTTACTTTTGCTGCTGTTGTGATTCTGAAGGAAGCTGTAGCAGCACTGAGAGGGATGCAGAGGACAATGAATTATATGCTGCAAATAGTGGGAGGGAAGCTGGGTGGAGTTTTGAACATTATCAGCGCGTAAAGCAACGATAAACTAACAGGTAGTTGAATATTAAAAGTACACATAAAACAATAACATTCAATACTGAACCAAAATGAAAAAAAAATTCTGTTAATACAGCTGAAAACTGCTGCTGTCCTGATTAAACAGACAATAGTTTATACGCTGGTTAAGTGCAGAGCATCAGCTTTTACAGGTTTGCTTATTCTCAAGATGGCCAAAAATGTTCTAAAGAATCTTATTATAGAGAAAATATCCCAGAAATTGTTTTTTTTTAAAAACAAAAAAAACAGCTGGCTTCTCTCACAGGGACATAACTGGTCCAGGGAAGAAGAGCTCCAAGATGCTGGAGACAGATTTCCTTACAGAAACGTGAAGAGGAAACTGGACAAACCAAAGAAAAGGTGAAGATGGTGGAGGAGTGGTGATGCACTCTGTGTAATACGGGGACACTGTAACATTCAGACCACTCACCCTTATGTTTTGAAGTCACGTTATTTGGTATTTTTGTCACAGTTCTGGGTCCGTTGGACCCAGTATTTTGAGTTTATTATATTTTGGTTTAATTCTGCTTCATGGATTGTTTTCTTATTCTCTTGTAGTGATAATGATGATTATTATTAGTTTCTTGTTTCTGTTTATCTGTGCTTAAGGATTTGTGGTTTCATGTATTGTTTGATTTCCATGTATGTATTCCATGTTATTTTGTCTCTCAATGTCGAGTCTGCGTTCTTGTTTAGTAATTCATGTTTCCTGTTTTATTGTGAAAGTCTTTGTCTTAAGTTAGTGTATGCAGCTTGGTTCCCCCTGTCTCATTAGCCCTGATCTCTCCCAGCTGTGTCTCCCTTCTGTTGCCCATTCCCTCGTTACTACCCTGTGTATTTAAGCCCTGTGTTTTCCCGTGCTCGGTGTCGCGTTGTACCATCAGATCATGCCTGTGTGGTTTTGTGTCAGTTTTTCATGTTCAGTACCATTGATCAGTTTCATCTTTTGTTTTCTGCCAGCAAATAAAGCTGAGGTTTTTTTGAGTTACAATTCTTTGTTCGAGTCCTGCATTTGGATCCTCCTCTCCGCCTGCCCGCACACAGAGCCCTGACAATTTTGACTGGAGATCCACATGTTTTATTTAAAACAAACACAAATAAACAGCATTTTGTATAAAACAAACACATTTTCTAGTAATTCTGAACAATTAGCTTCATCCAGTTAAGGCAAGTTTATGACGTCAAAGATATGAAAATGTTATGTACTGAAGGCTTTGTTAACAATCAAACATTTCACGGATTCACTTTTATTTTGATTCGTTTCAGCTAGCAGACACACACACAGTACTGTACTGTTACCGAGAATAAAATGAACGATTTTGGTTTTATTATCAAAATATTTGGATAAGAGTTAAACTCTGTCCTAAAAAAACATCCCTGAGCTTTAGCAATATCAGTTTATGTTACAGTTTTTTTTTTATGTTGGGTGACTTTCATTCGTTAAATGTTTCACAGTTTCGATTTCACCCCATTTTGTTATCGCTGATGTGGAAACGCTGCGAGTCTCACACGCTCATCACCACTTCTGAACAGAGACAAACTTTCTTTGCAAATTATTTTTCATGTTAAACTCTCTTTCACCACGGCTGGACTTCTTTGTCCGAGAGATACTTTCCATGAGGCTCTTTGGCTCCAGATGGCAGCAAAGCCAGGTAGACCGGTGTGACAGCGCCCTCGTCTGGTGACTTGGGAGCAGTTGGTCCAGCCATGTCAGTGCGCACCCATCCTGGGCAGCAGGCGTTCAACAGGATCTTTTAAAAGAATCAAATTTAAAAACAAAATGTTAGCAATGACGATTTAATGGACATAAAACCATGACAAAAACCCACTGAATATAGAAGTTCTGCATTGTTAGTTATATATTTCAGTTACCCCGTCATTCGGTCTCTCCTTGGTCAGACGACGAGCATGAATCACGGACAGCACCTTTAAAAACATCCACACAGAAATATAATCAGTGTCTCATAATATGGTTTTAGGTCAAATCTTCATGGCTCTGGTTAATAACAGCGAACGCATTAATCAAACGTACCGTCAATCCAATTTTAGACACTGTATAGGCCCCGTCGGTCCAGCCGCGCTCTTTATGTTCGCCTTTCTTGGCCTCATCGACAAATCGTTGCATCAGTTCCACCAGCTCCTCCTCTGTGATGTTCTCGTTGCGGAAACGCTGCTGGAGGTCCGGGCTGCACTTCTTCAAACCACTGACGCAGTTCATGCTGGAGACGTTCACCACACGACCTAAAACACACAGACGTACACACACAAGAATCTGAAGATAGAAAACAAACAGGACGTTTGTCTCCTTCGTGCTCTTAGAGTCCTTTAAACTTTAAACTCCAAACAGCTTCCATCTGAGGTTTGTTTCAGAGACTGATGGATATGCTTTGAGCAGGTTCTCCAGGAGGACTTCTGATGTTCAGATAAAGGTGTGTTCTTGTTTTTTAGACCCGTGTTTATGTAGCTATGATGTATCAGAATGGCTGCTGTGAAAAAGCTTTCCTGCTTTCTTTAGCCAATGCCTATTCTTCTCATCTGTCCTCTGCTCTGCTGCCTGTCAGGCAGAAATAAATCTCAGTAAGTCATGCTGAAGGAGGTCTTAACATTAATTTGGAGGACAAATAGCAAGGGAGGCTGCATAATCGAAGATGCATAGTTTTATCATCTGAAGAAGCAAACTCACCTTGAAGTCCTGGCATACAGCTAGGATACAGACATCATGGCAAGAAGAAGACTCCAAACAACTCTTCCTGATTGATGTCTAATATATTTAAAAACTAAAAGTTTCTCATTATCAGTTACTGACATGTACGCTCACTCAATTAAAAACGCAAACTTTCAAGTAAAATATGATGCAGACTGGGTCCAGCTGTACCTCCAGACTTGATGATCTCATTGAAGACAGTCCCCATGTTTCTGGTGGAGAAGAAGTTTGTCTTGAGGGTCACCTCCGCCTGGATGCCAAACGGAGTCGTGTCTGCCACTGAGGAGACAGCGTGATCTCCGTCAACATTACAACATCAGTGTGTGCAGCTCCACAGCACTATGATATACATCAGCACAACAAGTTAATTACCTTTGAATGCTATCGCAGCGTTATTGATGAGGACGTCCACTCCTCCGTATTTCTGTTTGAAGAACTCAGCGGCGGTTTTGATGCTGTTCAGATCGTCGATGTCCAGCTGGTGAAACAGGGGCTTCAGTCCCTCTGAGTTCAGAGCCTTCACCGCTGCCTCACCACGGCCTCTGCAAGAGGAGCAAAACATCCTCATTTATATTCACTTTGTCTTCGATCTCATCGTTTACACCTTATACCAGCTGAGATTCTCAGTCTTTCTCTCTTCATTTTGTCCCTGAAGGCCCTGAAACATGATGAAGTTCCATCACTGGCCTGGCCACATCACCACGGTCATTTGCTGTACACATAATGGAACAAATGTGCAGCAAGACGTGTTCACAATTTCAGGTTGAAATCATCTGTAAGCGCCACATTTCACTCATTCCTTTGGTTACATTAAAGATGTAACATACCTGCTGCAAGAATATATTCAATTATTGAACCAATTTATAGGCTTGAACACATAAATGGTTGAAAAACAGATTCACTTTCATCTGACCTCAAACTTCAGTGATTTCCATCATGAGAGTATGAGACAGGAATGCATTGAAGAGCCCATTACTCTAATGTGCATCCCATCACGTTGGAGATAAATAGCAGCGTGAGCATACCAAGTACCAACATGAAAATATTCACTTGACTCTTCAGCAGCACCTGTGTCACCTTCTCCAGGTCTAAATAAAAAAAATAAAATAAAAAATTCCCCCTCTCCTGCAGGTGGTCTGTCCTTCAAGCTCAGGTCCTCTACCAGAGGCCTGGGAGCCTGAGGGTCCTGCGCAGTATCTTAGCTGTTCCTAGGACTGCGCTCTTCTGGACAGAGATCTCCGATGTTATTCCCTGGATCTGCTGGAGACACTCGCCTAGTTTGGGAGTCACTGCACCTAGTTCTCAGATTACCACTTGGACCTCCACATTTTCTCGAGCTCTTCTCTGAGCCCTTGGTATTTCTCGAGCTTCTCGTGTTCCTTCTTCCCGATGTTTCTGTCATTGGGAACCGCTACATCGATCACTACGGCCGTCTTCTTCTGTTTGTCTACCACCACTATGTCCGGTTGGTTAGCTACCACCATTATGTCCGTCTGTATCTGGAAGTCAAACAGGATCTTAGCTCGGTCATTCTCCACCACTCTAGGGGGCGTCTCCCATTTTGACCTCAGGACTTCCAGGTTATACTCGGCACAGATGTTTCTGTACACTATGCCGCCCATTTGGTTATGGCATTCCATGTATGCCCTGCCAGTTGGAATCTTGCACCGCGCTGTTATGTGCTGTATTGTCTCTGGGGCATCTTTACACAGCCTGCACCTGGGGTCTTGCCCGGTGTGATAGACCCCAGCCCTGATCTTGTGCTCAGAGCTTGTTCCTGTGCTGCCATGATTCGTGCCTCTGTGCTGTCTTTCAGTCCAGCTTTGTCCAGCCACTGGTAGGATTTCTGGATATCAGCCACTTCCTCTATCTGCCGGTGGTATATACCGTGCAGGGGCCTGTCCTTCCATGATGGTTCCTCGTCTTCCTCCTCATTCTTGAGTTTCTGCTGCCTGAGGTATTAACTGAGCATGCGGTCAGTTGGGTGAAACCCTCCATGCATGGTCAGGAGCTTCCTTGTCTTGATGTCAGTGGCTTCTATCTTCTTCTTTGGCCAGCCTATTACCCCAGCAGGGCACCTGATCATGGGCAGGGCGTAGGTGTTGATGGCCCGGATCTTGTTCTTACCGTTCAGCTGACTCCTCCAGACTTGCCTGACCCTCTGCAGGTACTTGGTGGTTGCAGCTTTCCTAGTGGCCTCTTCATAGTTCCCGTTAGCCTGTGGGATCCCCAGGTACTTATAACTATCCTCTATGTCTGCAATGTTGCCTTCTGGTAGTTTGAGCCCCTCAGTTCTGACTACCTTCCCTCTCTTTGTTATCATTCGACTACATTTCTCCAGTCCAAACAACATTCAGATGCCATTGCTGTATATCCTGGTGGTGTGGATCAGTGAATCGATGTCTCGTTCACTCTTGGCATACAGCTTGATGTCATTAATGTACAGGAGGTGGCTGACAACTGCTCCAGTTCGTAGTCGGTATCCGTAGTCAGTCTTGTCAATGATCTCACTGAGGGGGTTCAGGCGTATGGAGAACAGCAGTGGGGACAGAGCATCTCCTTGGTAGATCCCGCACTTGATGGTAACTTGTGCTATGGGCTGCCACATCCCCATTCAGTTCCCGATGAAGGCTCTTAGGGTCCCATTGATCTTGTATAGTTCTAGGCATTCCAGGATCCAGGTGTGGGGCATTGAGTCATAGGCCTTCTTGTAATCAATCCAGGCAATGCACAGGTTGGTCAGCCTAGTCTTGCAGTCTCGGGCGACTGCTCAGTCCACCAGTAGCTGGTGTTTTGTGCCTCTGGTATTCTTGCCAATCCCTTTCTGTGCCCCGCTCATGTATTGACCCATGTGCCTATTCATCTTAGCCGCTATGATGCCTGACAGGAGCTTCCACGTGGTACTGAGGCAGGTTATTGGTTGGTAGTTGGATGGGACCGGCCCCTTCTGTGGGTCCTTAAGTATCAGGACTGTCCAGCCTTCGGTTAGCCATTCCAGGTGTCTCTCATCAACTAGCAGCTGGTTCATTTGTGCTGCCAGGCGCTCGTGGAGTTAAGTTAGCTTCTTCAGCCAGTAGGCATGAACCATGTCCAACTCTGGAGACCCTTTCTTGGATGTCTGCCACGGTGATGGTTACTGGTCCCTGTTCAGGGAGGTTACTGTGGACTGCCCTCAGATCCACTAGCCACTGATCATTGCCATTGTGGCAGGGCTCTAGATTAACTTTCTGCCACGGTTGCACTGGTGCGCCTAACGTTTTTTCTTAGGCACATCAGCACAAAAGTTAGGCGCACCCAAATTTTTCAACCGCATCGCTTAACACCGCAGTTTTACATGTGCACTTTTTTTGGGGGGGGGGGGAATTGCTGTCTATACAGACAATATTAATTTGTAAATGATTAACTAACAATCTTGTCAACACAAAGTTCTTTATTTGGAGCACAGTTCAACAAGAAATAAAAAATTACTGAAAAAGTGCTTGTGCTTAAAGTGCTTTGGCACTCTTTGGTAATGTTGTAGACGATGTTAAACTTAATCACCATCTCGGCCTCCTTTGCGACCTGTTTGCTGCTACCTGCCGCTGAAATGCAATGGGGCGAAGGGACAGTTGGGCAGTGCATTTATCGCAGCATATAATGTGTTTTCTGGATACACTGTTGCTTTTTCAGCATTCAAAGATTGATGGCTCCGTGTCAGAGCACTGACTGAATTTCAGACAGATCAGGCCTTACCTTAACAAAAAAGTTATCAACAGTTCTTTTCATCTTTTCTTATTACCCACAGCTACATCCACTTCAGTCGGCTCTAGACTACTCAATAGGGCTGGGTATCATCACTGATTTCTATAATCCATTCAATAGCGATTCACAAGGTCCCGATTCGATTTTGCCTCAGACAGTCAGAAATATTATTATTTTGATAATTTATTAGTATTGACACTTGTGAGACTTCACCAGAGGTGTAAGCATCATAGCAGATGCCTTTGTGTCAACGTAACTGAAGATAAAACACCAAAAAACATGAAGGGGATTTTCCTGGCCTTTTAGCAGATAACCTTAAAATTATCCTGCAATTTTGTATAATTTTAAAAAGTATAAATTTCTTCAGTATTGAACAGCAGAAATTAGGCTTTCTTGTCCGAGGTCATTTAAGTTAAAAAAAGATTTAAAAAAAGACAGCGGCCGACAGCACTGCAAACAACAGTAGACTGATGGGTAATAAGTGAATCAATAATGCAGAAAACAGAGATTTGAGATGGGAAACTGTTCTTGAAGTACAGAGAGAGAGAGCGAGAGCTGCACATGAAGTGTGATTTGGAAGCAAAACTGCAAAAGTGAGAGTGAATTAATAACGATATTTATTAAATTTGAAGCGTAGTTTGGATCTTCTTTTGCTGCTGGTTCAGTGAATTTTGGTTGGAGAGAGAGAAAACCTGCAGCTCAGAATCGAGCGCAAAAAAGACGTAAACACAAAGTCCGGACTGTCGACGCATCAGAATCTGTGAGCTTTATTCAAACTACTCACCTCTCTCTATCCACCTGCACTTTCAAATGTACACACGAAGGACTACAGAAATATCTGGACCACGGACAATCAGAGAGGTCCCGCCCCTGGCTGTCACTGATTGGATTAGACCATGATAGGGGCATAATGTGTGTATGTTGTTGACCACAGAGACTTTCAGAGTTGCGGAGACTTTTTTTCTGTTCTTTTTTTATTCGAACAGCTGCTGGTCGCACCACTGAAAAATTTGGTCGCACTCTAGAGCTCTGCATTATGGGTTACAGCCTTCTTTCTATGGCGTTATTTTTGTGCCACTATTCTGAGTGCACGTAAAAAGAAATTGCAGGTGTAAGTGCAAACTAAGGTGCAAACTTTTTTTTTACGTGCACTCAGAACAGTGGCACAAAAATAACGCCATACTCTTCCAGAATTGTTCTGGTCGTGTCCAAAAACTTGTAGACCGATTACGTCACAGCGACGCGCCGAAGGCTGTCCAAATTCGTAGACTCCTCCGAATGCAGCCGACAAATGCGTCAGCCTTTTCCCCGAATTTGAAGGATGGGTTGGGTGTGTCCTTCGTGGCCCACCATATCCCAGAATTCATAGCATGGCCCAGCCAAATGGCAATGGCGGCCGCTACTAAGTTTTAAAATGACTCTTATTAATCTGTCTGGGTCACAAAATAAACTTTTAACATTTTTTCAGTCGACAATGTGGGTGTGTAAATTTCAAATATCTGCTCGGTTTATCAAGATATTGCATATTTGCAAAAGTGCTTCGACGTTTTTGGAGACGTCTACTACCCACCAGCTCGATAGCTAGCCGAGAGCTCGAGGACCACTAGAGCACTAGAACGTCAAAACCCACGGCACATTAGTTGGTCAACTGTGTGGAGAAGGACAGTCAAATGATGCATCAAATGCCCTTTTTCACTCCGTGTGCGTGCTCAGAGCCTGAAGCAAGAAGCTTGGATGAACAAACAAACCACAGTTGCAGTTCCTGTTAGCTCTGACTGAGCTTTAGTTTTAAGCTCCTGGTATGCAAAAGTGTTGAGATGATTAAACTGCAGATACGTCATCAACTTGGTCCAGGTGTCACCAGGTGAGTCACTTACACATTTCTGGCAGTGAGGTAAACGTCTCCTTCAAACTCCTTGCAGAGCGCTCGGACAGTGGCCAGACCGATGCCCTTGTTACTTCCAGTTACCACGGCAACTCGGGTTGACATGTCTGTACAAAAAGAGAGAGAGAGAGGCATCAGTGTCTGAACTCCACACAAGTGGTGGTTAAACTCATAGGTGGGCCCTGCTCTGGACTGGGACCATGAGTTATCTAAGAAAAACTGAAACTTTAGATCATGGTAAAATTTATTTTTTTATTATATAAAAAAAAGAACAATGAGATAAAATTAAAGAATTCCCTAAAATATTCATTTAATTGCACCCTGACATCAACATACTGAGATGTCGGCACTACACAACTAAGCACACTCAGCTGTTTTTTTGTTTTTAATTTGTGTGGGAAATGTTAAAAAAAAAAAGTTTGGGTTTTTTTCTTGCACAAAAATGATTTTCTGGCAGCTGTTACTGACTTTTTCTCCACTCTATGCTACACATTGCTGTCACTTGTGCCGGCATACAGTTTAGTCCCAATGTAGACTTTTATTTGGTTCTCTGGGCTGTGCAGTAATTTCCTGTTTTCCTAGTTGCTGCAGCCTGAAGGCACAGTTAGCTCACTGAGGCTGGGGTGCCTGTCCTGACACAGTGGTTGGTTGGGAGGGCAGCCACCTTACAGCTGGCCTTGGCCTGAGTTTTCTGTCCCTTTGTTCCAAGTGTGTCCTTTATGTGTCAGATACTATAGACGGCCTATTTCCTTCTCAATTTACTGTTTGTCTGCTATAGTTTTTAAATTCTCTCCCCAGTTTTTCGTCTGTAGCTGTTGGATAACTGGCCCGACCGTGAATATGTGTGTTACATCTAAGTGCAGCTTCAGACCTGGTGGAAGTCTAAGGGGAAAAATCCGGGAGGGAAAAAAGTGCACTGTCAGTTTAAGGAAGTAAATACTGGAATAGCTTATTAATTAGAATAAAGGGATGTTCTGCATATTTTTAAAGCAGAATTTAAACAGTGCCTTATTGTGGTTTTACGAGGCATGTGCAAACAGCACGTGACTGTAAATTACAGCATGGAATTAATAATTTGTCCAAACTTCCCGTTTAAAAGCCTTTGATCGAAGAGAATCAGAAGACCTTTCACCAGCGTCTCTCTCTCTTACATAACGCTGACTTTCAGTTTGCAGGTCGGCCCGACGCCTCCTTAAATCCTCTAAAATTCAAACAAGCTGCTGACAAACGAAAACTGTAAGATGTAGCGGAGGCCTCACACTTACTGAAGCTGGGGTTTGGTCCCGAATGAGGCTGCAGAGAGGACAAAAAGCGCTGCACATGAAAATGTACGACTGTTAAAAAAAATGAAAAAGAAGAAAAGCAGGGCGGCGTTCTGCGCAGGATCGGTGCGCATTCCCGGAAAAACAAGTGGAACACGTGGGTTGGGTTATGGATGAGCTGTACTGCGAAGAGTTTCACGTTAATATGGACAATATTTCGGCATTTCTCTCTATTTTGGATCAACTTTTAGGAAGGTTTGTAGGATCATCTGATAAAAATAAACGACAGCAGAACAGATTAGAGATCAGTGCTGCGGCTCACTGAAGGGTTTTTATGTGGCATGTAGTCTCTTAATCGATCGTCCATTTGTAGTTCTTTGTGATTGTTAAAACTGTTACAGTGATTACAGTTTATTTGTGCTCTTCAGACTCACAAAGTCTTACGTATGTTGTGTGTTTCGATAGAGAGAGCTGTCCAGATGAGCGTGTGTTTACCTACAAAAAGAGACCATGAGAGGTCACAGTCACAGAGCTGGACGAACTGCCCGGAAGAGGAGGCAGAAACACGAAAGCAGCGCCCGGTCAGGTAGAAACACGCTGATTGCTTGAATTTAAAGTGTTTCCGTGCTGCATGCTGGCTCAGCTCAGACTCTCTGCCCCTCTCTGTCTCTCCAGTGTCTCTGTGTCACCAGCCGCAGCATGTGAGGCTCAGGAAGTTTCTTCACCACAGAGGATTTTCCTCCACACTGCTTCAGCCAGCTCTCTTCACTGGTACCACATCCTATATTGTTTTCCACATCCTCAGGAGTATCATATAACCCGAAAAGGAAAGCTGCCCATTGTTTGTTGGGTGATTTTAGGTTCATTCAGAACTTCCCACCTGACTTCATCAGGATTTTCTGTACACTAAATATATTTATTGAAGCCACGCCAGATTTTACCATCATGCTATGAATGTCTTCTGAGTTACAGCCTCTCACAATACATAGACATGAAGTACACACTCTGTATGAACTGACCTCCAAACTACTTCACATTATTGTATTCCAGAGTTTTTAAATTTTCACAATTTCCCAAGTACTGGAGCACCCTAATCAGTTTCATACTCACCCCAAGTATGACACCTAAAGCCAGAATCTTCAGCATGGTTGTCATGAGTGTGAGACCCCCCGTGGGCCAGGTCTGAGCCTTTTGAGTTTTGAAACATTTCTTTAAAACCATTTGATCAGTGGGATATTTCCAAACTACTATACAGTGTTGTCTCTGCATTTCACAGCCCTGAGCTACATTTATGAGTATTTAAATATTACTATATTAGATCATTGTTTTGACATAGAAGACATCTGGGCTGAGCCTGGTATCAAACAAAGAGACCCTAGACACCTGTCCCACATGCTGATGTGACCTCTTGACCCTCAGCTGATTCTGAAGGATTGAGTTTTTCAGACCTGGTTGGTTTTATAGAGCATGACTGTGAGGAGGTTTTCTGTTGGTATCTTCTTGGGCCAATCAGAGACATTACCTACGCAGACAGTTTGTGTGTTAAATCATGATATTCACATGTACATGTGGTTCATACAGACACAGGCAGAGGACTGCAGACTCTCAGAACTATTAAGGTAATCCAGATTCCCTAAATGCCACATTTTTATCAACATATATTCTGAACTTTTTGCATCTTCAGGAGAAAAAAAAAAAATCAAAAATGTTATTTTATTTTGAAAATCACAATGTGGAAACTTCAGGGAATAAACATAGCAAGTCGCTGACAGGTTGAAGTTGTTATGAAAGTCTTATAATGTTAGAAATAAATGATTTAATGGTTTATTAAAATTACTTTTTTTAACTTTGATCATATTTTGTTAAACTCAACATCCACTTGTTCACCTTCTTTGTGACCACGTGCCTGATATTAGCAGTAATTCTGAATTCTAACTGAAACATGAGCATACATTTAAAACCATCACAAAGCACACGCTGACATATGCACAACATGTTATTTTAATATTAAGCTTTATATTATTCATAATGAAATAACTGTATATTGTTTATATAGCTTTCTTATAGGTTTTGTGCTCGATCTGTTTGGCAGTTAATGATTTATTTATGTGTGTTTTAAACATTTGAATTGGTTACTGTTTGGTTACAGTAGTTACAGGATCAAGTGTAGATCCTGTAGTGACGTTTGAATGTTAAAGCTTTATCTGTGGGTGTTTGTGTGGCAGCCCGGTCAGCTGATTATTTCTCTGCCGGAGTCGTGCCTCCTCACAACCTCCACCGTTCTGCACAGCTACCTGGGACCGTACATCAAGAGGTAAACACAGAATGGAAACATATTCCAATATTTTCATCCTCTATACGGCATGCAGGATTTAATCTATGTATGTGTTAGAGTGTCGTAAGCAGAGATGGGCAGTAATGCGTTACTTGTAACTCGTTACTGTAATCCGATTACTTTTTTCAAGTAACGAGTAAAGTAAGGGATTACTATTGCAAAAACGGTAATTAGATTACCGTTACTTTCCCGTAGGAACGCTGCGTTACTGCGTTACTAAAACCGTGATTTTTTGCTAGAATGTCTCATGACAGTGACGTAAGCGAGTGCGACGTTCGTGACAACAGCTGTGTGCAGATCAACAATGGATCATATATCGAGTGCAGAGAGAGTATGAGCGTGCAGCGTTTAAAGCGTGGAAGTACTGACCTTACTTTGAGTTTGATTCCATAAAAAGTGACAAAAACATTAGTGTCCGTTGTGCGTGGGAAGAAAACTTCTTTTTACAGCGAAAAAAACCCCTAAACTTCCGAGCAAGCACCGAGTAGCTACGACGTAATGGGAAACTCACAGAGAAACTCGCAGATTCTTCCACTGACCGCTGCACACCTGCACCAGGGTAAACCTCCGCCTACCCCACTCCTGCTTTACAGGTGAAAATAGAGCAAAAGGACCGCTGAGTCTTTGACTTTATTTATTTTCTGCTGTGTTTTACTTGCATCTATTTGAAAGACTGAGTGTAAACACAAACAAAAAAAATATTTTATTTTATGTGCTGGAATGTGCAGAAAATAGGTTTAAATATTAAACAAATTTCTTCCAGTCAGAGAATGTTGCATATAATTAAATCTTTGCTTGATGCATAAAGTTAAAAGATTAAAACTAATAAAACAAGTTTTAAAAAGAGACTTTTCCATTTGATTACATTTTGTATGATGATTATGTAGAAAAAGTAGAATTGGCCTGAAAGATCTATCACTTTATCACCTATTCAGGTTGTAAATCGTGTTTTTAAAAAGTAACTAAGTAACTAAGTAATTAATTACTTTTGAAAATAAGTAATCAGTAAAGTAATGGGATTACTTTTGGGGGAAAGTAATCAGTAATTAGTTACTGATTACTTTTTTCTAGTAACTTGACCAACACTGGTCGTAAGCTTACACAAGCTCAGACTCAGTGCCAGGTTAATTGTGCGCCTGTACTTCACACTATCTCAGCTCACAGAAGGATTCAGCTGATGGACTCTGAGTATTTTAGCCAGAATGAGATGAAACCAAACTGTTGCTGGGTGTGTTTTTTTCTCTGCAGCTGGAAACCTCGTCTGTCTCCCCTCCTGGCTCTCTGCATCTTCTTGGTGTGTGAGCGGCACAGAGGAGAGGCCTCTGATTGGTTCCCTTACATCAATGTGCTGCCCACAGTTTACACCTGCCCCGCCTATTTCAGCGATGATGTCATGGCTCTTTTACCTGCCAGTGTGCGGAGGCGGGCCTTGGAGCAGAGGGAGGCAGTGAAGGAAATGCACTCCTCCAATCAGGAGTTTTTCAGGTGAGTGCGGTTAAGGCCGGGATTTGTACTCGCTCGTGGATCAGCTCGTTTTCTAAAAATTGGCTGAATGGGGCGTAAAATGCATCAGAATAAAAGTAATTGTTCAAATGATGTTTAGGCTTCTTGTGTGAAAAGTGAATGATCGCGCTGTGATTGGTTCACTGGTTCAGGTCCCTGCAGCCGGTTCTGAGTCAGCCCACAGCGGACGTTTTGACCTATGAGGCGCTGAGGTACACGTTCCTTATCTTTGACCAAATGAACCATTTACATAGCAGTATTAGTGAATGAGAATACGATCTCTAACTAAGCTCCTCCTCCTTTCCCAGGTGGGCGTGGTGTAGTGTCAACACACGCACCGTCTTCATGAGCCATGCTTCAAGCAGCTTCCTGTCAGGACCTGATAATTATGCTTTAGCTCCCTTCCTGGATCTGCTCAACCATCGCCCTGACGTGCAGGTAAATGTGATGCTGCAAGAATACTGTAGCTGTCGAGTCGGAGCCGGTTGTACTGATTGAGAGTGTACGACTGCATTTCTTTTGTCAGGTAAAAGCAGGTTTTAACGATGCGACGAGATGTTATGAAATCAGGAGTGTGTCTGGGACTCTGCGCTACCAGCAGGCCTTCATTAACTACGGTTCCCACGATAACCAGCAGCTGTTGTTGGAGTACGGATTTGTCACCACTGCCAATCCCCACAGTGTGGTCTATGTGGACACAGGTAAACCTCTGCAGTAGGTTTTATCAGGGGGAAGTTTTTGCCCTATCGTCGAATCAAATTTATATTTACATATTAGAGGTAATAATCACCATACATCCCACGATACGATATTATCACAATACTTAACGCACGATACAATATTATTGCAATTTGTTAAAATATTTTGCGATATTCAGATTCTGTACATAAAGGTAAACTTTATCAATATTCATTTTATCTAATATCAAAGTCTCACACTCAGTCTTTCTCTCATTTCAGTTTTATTGTTGACAAACTGAACGGTTTGTATTACAGTCTAGTCCAACTTAACTGAATCAACCATCTGGTACAATTATAGCTATTCTGAACTATGCAGTTTATGAAAACTATGCAGCCCCTTCAGCAACTGAAGAATTTGAAAGTAAATTAAAACAAAATATAATTTTACATTAAATAAAAAAGTTTTAAACTTAATTAAAATAAAACATGTCTTAAATTAAAATAAGTAAACTGTCATGTTTATTGCTGCCATAAAAAAGTTAAACACATTTGGACAGTGAAGGAATGTCAGGATTGTTGCTCAGAAAAAGGATCAACATGCTCTGAAGTCAGAGCACAAAAACCTTTTTGTAACAAAATATCGATTTCTGCTGTCCCTGTATCGATACATTATTAGCAAACAAAATATCACGATGCTACACAGTATCCATTTTTCCCCCACCCCTATTACATATATTGATCATGATATATTTATGACAGTGCTAATGAACCTTTATGAACATATGACCCCTGGAGTTAAAATAGGTCATTACTTTACATGTTGGTAATCTGAAACGAGCTGTTTCCCTTCTTTCATTCTTCTTTTAAGTTCATTCTGATTGGCTACCTCTCAAACAGCCATCATCCCCTCTCACTGCTACAAAGCAAACAGGGGAAAAATTAATTTAAAATGAGTGTTTAAAGCAGTATTATGAAGCCTAAGCCTTTGCTTACAGGGATTATTTGCACATACACCGACCTCATTATTTAAAACTTTGGAAACATGTTTATTATTTGCATCTGCCAGTGTAACATTAGATATATAAGAGAAAATATGAAAAACTGTTTGCCTCGTGTGTTTCACTGTGGTCCCTCAGATCTGCTCTGTGATGTTTTAAGAGGCGACAGAAGTTTGACTCAGAAGATCAAGTTTCTCAGAGAGAACCGTTTCCTTCAGTAAGACTCGCTTTACATACTTAATGATTCAGCTGTAAACAGGACCAATACTTAACTTTGATACAACTGCAAAATGGAAAAATGCCTTCATATGTTTCCTGCCTTCCTGCCAGTAATCTCACTGTGTCCAGTGACGGTCCCAGTTGGAGGCTGATGACGGCTCTCAGGCTGTTGTCGTTGCCACAAACACTGTAGTAAGCCTCAACACACATTTATACATGTACATCGATGTGTTTTGCTCCAAAATCTGGACGTCCAGTCACAATCTGGATCAGTTTCTCTGTCTGGGGAGTGTGTCTGAACATGTGTGTGTGTGATTTACAGCCACCAGTGGAAGGCAGTGTTGCTCGGCCAGCTGGTGTGTGAGGAAAGCGAGCAGTGGAGCGTCCAGATGGCTAAGAGTCTCTGTCAGCGACTACTGCAAGACACATGCAGCGCGCTAGATAAGGTGTGTGCACATGTGCATGAATTTAACTCTGTCCCTGTTTTGCAGCACATCACCTGATTCCTTTTTCTCCTGCACTGTGTGTGTGTGTGTGTGTGTGTGTGTGTGTGTGTGTGTGTGTGTGTGTGTGTGTGTGTGTGTGTGTGTGTGTGTGTAGGTCTCACACCTCCTCCAACAATGTGAGCAGCCAATTAGGGAGCAGCTAAATGTGGTCAAGTCACTGCGGCAGGAAGAGAGGTGCATCCTGGGAAGCTGCCTCGAGGCACTGGAGGAATCACTCAGACATAATGACAGTCCACTTGGTGCTGTGAGCTGACATCTGATTGGCCCTCTGATCCGACAGCTGCTGCAAGAAGCCAAGTGATTGGCTGAAGCGTTTCCTGAGAAAAGCAATAGGATGCTCTGTTACAGGCTCTCATCATAAGCAAAATACTACTACAGAAAGGATGCATCTCCAGTTTTAAATCCGATATTTTATATATTTATTTTTGCTTTAATTAGTAGTTAGATTTTGTATTACACATTTTACGAAGCCACCAAATATCCCAGCTGCTGTTTATGTTGTAAATTACAGCTCAAAGGGACATGTTTCAATTTTCAACTCCATCTTTTTAGTGTTGGAATCTACTAGAGCAGCTTTGAATGATTCAATATAATCCCTGTTTCTGTCATACTAGGATTTGGTCCTCAATTTGATGTTTTAAGTCTATTAAAACCCCTTTAAGCCAACTTTCTTCTGATTGGCTGCCCTTCACAAACAGATGGATCTGAAGCAAACAAACAAAAGATCTGTTGCATAATAAAAAAAAAAGGCGGCCTTGTTTTTTAATGAAATGTGATTTTATTGAGTCAGATGACACCTTGTGCATTTCTAAACCAACATTAGGTGATGAAGAGTGATCAGATTTTAATGGATATCACTGGCTGTGGGAAAAGATTTTCTTCTGCAGTGTGAAGTAAAACTGTCCAGGTGACTCTGAAACTCAAGCAGTTAATGATTGAGCGCCTTTTTCCTGTTGTTATCATATTTTTGGGCCTGAAACAGATCATAGTTCTGTGTTAACAAGTAAACAGTGACTGACTGGAACAGAGTGTCACTGCAGAGAGAAGTGATCCAGCTGAACGGTGAGCTGTTTTCTTTTATCTCTGCATAATGTGATTAGTTAGGTCAGAGCTGAACAACAGCCTTCGTCTTTGGGTGACGCTGGACAGTCTCCATGGCAACTGTGGCTTCATAGAGGGGGACTGCTTCCTCGGGCTGAGGCCTGCAGAGACACACAAGGTGAATTTGATCAGAGACCCATTACAGTCTAATTTTAAAACAATCTGAATCCCCAAATCCATAAAATAACTACGGTCTGTACTAGGGCTGCCACGATTAGTCGACTAGTCACGATTACGTCGACTATCAAAATCGTCGACGACTGATTTAATAGTCGACACGTCGTTTGAAGCTTTGTAAGATCACAAAAGACGCAGGAATAAGTAGTAGGATTTAAGAGTGTAATAACGGACTGAAACAGAAGATGGCAGCACTGCATGTCCAGGGATGCCAGCTGCCGGTAAACCCCGAAGAAGAAGAAGCTGTGTCCCAGAATTCATAGCGCAGCCCAGCTCAGTTGTCAACAATAGCGGCAGCTAGTTAGTTTTAATATTACTCTTATTATTCTTTCTGGGTCACAAAATAAACGTTTAACATATTTTCAGGCGAGAATGTAGCTGTGTAAACCTCAAATATCTGCTCAGTTTATCAAGACACCACATATTTTCAAAAGCGCTCCGACGTTTTCGGAGACTTCTGTTACCCACTAGCTCGATAGCTAGCCGGGGGCTAGGCTCACTAGAGCCCGTGAGAACACCGGACTGCCGGCAAATCGTTTTCAAACCCACCGCCGTCTTTCGCTACTCAAGTTAAACATAAGTCATTTAGATAACTTAAAAATGTTATTGTTTGGCTTTTCTTTAGTATTTTATTTGTTCCTGAGTAAATCGGTTTGGCTGAGATTAAAGTTATAGTTTTTACACAGCTGAATAAACGTCAAGCAGACAGCTGATTATCAGAAGTGTGAGATGCTCGAGAATTTACTCCGGTGTCCTGTTATATTTTAGATAGCAAGGAGTTTATTAAACTTCACCGAAATCTGCATATTTCATTAAAATTTAATAAACTATTATCTTGTCTTTATTTTTAGTTTGCACATACCTTAAACACTTAAAACTGTAAGCTAATGATAGTTATACAAGAGCAGATGCTGTTGGTGCAATAAGCTGTACGTTTTATGTCCAATGGATGATGATCTGATTAGTCGACTAATCGCAAAAATAATCGGTGACTAGTCGACTATCAAAATAATCGTTTGTGGCAGCCCTAGTCTGTACCAACATGCCTGCACGAGATCTTTGATCGTCATTTGTCTTTTAAACTAAAGGCTTATTAAATTAAACATTTACTTCTTAACCTTAAAAGAATGGTAGGCTATTAGCAATCGTTCCATCCTCCTTCAACCAAAGCAGGTTTGACACCCCCGCACTAAACTGGAAACTAAACTTCTGCAAGTGCTGTTCCAGCAGAAGTCTAATGTTAAAAATAATGAGATATTTCATCCAGATCCAGACAGAGTAGGCAAATTCCAGAGCTGTCAAAAATAGAAGAAGTCTGCCTTGGACATGTGAAAGGGAAAGGCCTACCTTCTATATGTTATAATTTATTTAATGTCTGCTTGTAAAGATTTAGCAATAAACAAATTAAATGCCCGGAGAAAAAAAAAGCATACAAGAAGACAGAGGTGAAACAAACTGTTTTTGTGCATTTAAAAAGGCTTCATTCCAAACAATAAATACACCATTAAAACTAATTCAATATAAGTGGCTAATGAGGACATATGTCCCCTGTGAAACTTCATCACACCTCCAGTAATGTTCCAAACATATGTACAAGTTGTCTAAGCTGCTGGACTTGGGACTTCTGCATGTTTGTTGTAACTGTATGTGAGCATCCTGGAAACTGGAAAGTTGACCTCGTGTTAAAATGTGGATTTGTGCACTTTATCTAAGCTAGTATGATCCCACTGAGAAATGTCATCCAGCACTCCTTAAACTAGATTTTGAGGTTACCTGAGTACTCCGCTTGACATCTTCTCCACGATATCCTTCAGAATATCTGCAAAAGTCAGTTAAGGCTTCAGAAATGCACATTACAGGGTTAAGGTTTTAGATTATATGCTGCAAGAACAGGATACGGAGGTATCTTCCTTGCTGCGATGATGATGCTGTCCAGACTTCAGGGTTGAGGAAGGACACAGAGGCTGATTTTAAATAAAGTAATCTGCAATCTGGAGGATCCAACTGCAAATACACAGAGAGGTGAGGAAAGTGATGCTGAAGACAGACCAGACTGGGCTGCATTCAGATGCTTTAAAGCCAGAGAGGTTATTTCTATTCAAATAGTAATAATAAACTATGAAGTTATCAATTTATGATGCCGCTGTTGAGTCTGACCCCAGCTCACCTGCAGGTCTTGGTGGGATGTAACCCAGTGGCCGCCCACTCCCAGCACACTGATGATGTCATGTTTGTGTGGAAGTAATTTCTTCTCTTCTGACTCCACTTCCTCCTCCCCTTCATGCAGACGAACTACACACACACACACACACACACAAACACAAAGGTCTTTTCTAATGTGTCTGATTTGTGCCTCTTCATCCTGCCTGTGACCAGACGTCTGACTGCAGCACCTTGAAGGATGCATCAATGAAGGATGGAGGAGAGTCATGAGAGGAGCACAGGTGTGTCCACGATGTATAAAACAGGTGCACGACACAGTCTCAATACACGAGCTGTGGCAGGAAGTCTTTATATTACAGATATTTTAGTCATTCCTCCAACTCATCAAAGGTGCCTTGTTGAGTGGCTGTAAACATCTGCAAAACTGAGGTTTTGCGTGATTGGACATCCAAATAGTGTAGAAACTTCAAGTATCTAAACTAGAAGGAGAAGATGTGAGGAAAAGCAATTTTATTTTTTTACCTCCAGAGTCAACAACGATATCCACTCCCAGTCCTCCCGTCTCCTCCATAACCGCCGACAGCAGTTCTGATGAGCTGTTAAACACTGGAATAACTCTGGCTTCACACATAAACACACATATATGACAGAATAAGTCACTGCAGCTCAGAAAACATTTAAAACTGAGAAACCGACCGAGTTGTGTGTAATTCTACTCTGATCGCATTTAATTTGCAAACCGCAGTTTTCACTAACGACCACATGATGGCAGCAGAGTTTAGATGATGTAATTATTTCAGCTCAAACACCAATGACAGTTATGTTACCAATCAAGCTAGGAAGCAAGGCAAGTCAGTGGGGAAGAGAGGAAAAGAGCTCACCTACTAAGGGATCCTGAACACCTGAGGAGAATATGAAGGTGAGGAGAGGACAGGATGCAGAGATGAAAACAGGTTGGAAGCAGAGTATGTGAATATGAAAGGAATGACAAGAAAAGGCCAGTTGCAGTATCTCAAAATGTGATTTTGGAGAACATTTCAAAGATGATCATCAAGTTTTCCAATGCGAGCTACAGAAATGTCAGCGTGGGTCGGTACGCACCTACGCTGGGCCGAAGCTGCTCCAGGAAACTGTGATTCTGCGGCGATTGTGACGTCGTCAGCACCTTCGCCCCGTGGTAACAAGCCAGCTGGATGCACATGAGGCCAAAAGACTTCGCAGCAAGAGGGATGAGATCATTACTCGTGCGTGCACTCGCTTTACAAGGTCGCACACAGTTTATATTTTGAGTGTTTTTACGTACGCTGGCTCCGTCCGTGACCAGGAGCGTGTGTCCGGCCGCCATACGAGCATGTGTGTGCAGAGCAGTGTAAGCGCAAAGGCCGTCGCGCAGCGCTGCTGCCACACACACCGAGCTGAGCTTCTCTGGCTTCTGAACTGGAGATCGCAGAAACACAAAAATGCTCACTGAACAGCTTTTTATAGGATTTTATTTACAAGATTTCAACTTTTAAGAACTTTTCGTTGCTCTAAAATCCATCTGCCTAGAAGGTGATTGTCACTCTGCTCTTTTCCAAAGATTATAAATGTAGGCAGAGACTATGGGGGTGGATCAGGGCAGTGTGTGCACTTCAGGTGCTTTTACATTTCTTTCAGTCTGAAAGTTCTGATTCAAAAAAGTTGAAAGTTGATGCGGTGCAGAGGTGCAGAGGTAAGGTGGACACACAAAAACATTCTGCCCGTCGACTTTGAAGCAGAGGCGAGAACGGGTTCACCTTTTAGATCAGAGCGACCTTTTTCCTGAAATGATCGGTGAGTCAGTGCTGTGGTAGTTAGTATAGTCGAGAGTCAGAATAAAAAACATAACAGACCTAAAAGAATTTAGAAGTAAGTTTACTATGTCATAAAATCTGATAGATGAAAGTAGGAAAAATAAAATTCACATAATAAAGATGTGAGAGAGCGTGCATCTCACCTAAATAATATTCATCGGTGTCAATGACCTCACAGAGTCCCGAGAAGCTGGAGTCCAGGGGAAGGATACCTGAAGAGGGAAGAGGAAAATGGGAAATGTGGAGCCGCTTTCACAAAGATAAAGTTTAGAGAAATCAAACAGACTTCAGAGAGATCTCTAAAGTCTTTGTACTACAGTACAATGAATTATGGGTGAATTAAGACTTGCTTGTAAGAACCAAGTGACTCCATGTCTATTTACCGTAGCAGAGAAATGTATTTTCTAACAATTCAATAGTTAAAAGGAAATTTTACTTTGAAAATTTAGTTGGAAAAAAGTGTTAATCTGACTGTGCATTAAGGAGACAAAAAACTCTCATCACTGAGTCAGCTCGGGGTCATCAAGGTTATCAAATTCTTTTGGTTTTAAATGACTGTTAGTATCTTTATTTTTGTGCAAGTTAGGACGTGTTTAACCCTACAAACCAGTCCAAGTGTGTTAAAGTTATTTTGGTTATGACATCTTCTTGAATATGATCTAACAACATTCAAGGTTTCAGTCAGATCTAATATTAAAACATGTCCAACTTTGAAAACTGAGTCACAGCTCAGAAACAATGAACAATCAAAGACATCTGTAAACTCAAGTATTTATTCTTAAAAAGATTTAAACTTATAGAAATTCCCAAGTTGCAAAACCTCACATTCTCCATTTAAAACATCATCCCTACCTACAACCTCGTCCTCCGGCTGAAAGAAGGTAACCTTGGGACCAACTGTCAGGAACAAACAAGGAAACAGACACAAAAATTAAGAGCCGTGAATGATGCATCACAAGGTCTCTTACTCACTCGGCACGAAAACACACACATGTGAATTTGTTCTGAACAATAAAGCTAATTTCAGAGTCAACATTTGTGTGTGTTTGCGACCTTGAAGGACGACCCCGGCCACCTCTCTGCCGACAGGGATTAAATCCCTCTGCATCCCGACATCTCTGAACAGCTGTAATAGACAGTTTACAAGTAGTGAGTTATTATCAGTGATGCATTTATCAAATTATTTCAGTTCAGAGGCAACAAAAGCAGCAAGAAAGAAAAATTAAACCACAAATGTGTCTTTTTTTATGATTTTAAACACATTGTGAGTGTGCCACAAACAAACAAACACCTTTAAACAAACAGCTTTTCTAACCCAGCTGTGTTTGTAAATTGCTGCCAAGTCAAATGAAATTAATCATCCTCCTCTGATTTGGACCCAGGAACCATCAAACCAGACCAAACCTTTTGGTCTGGTTTGATGCTTCTGCAGGAATGTGCCAAGTGTGGTACGAAGGAGGGGGACGTCAGGTAGATCGTTTTTTTTTTTAAATTTATATTTTAGAGCATTTTGAGATCAGGTCCATCCTCTTAATACGATTAGAAATTGCTTCCACATTTACAATATCACAGTTAATAATAGATTAAGCCCTGCTGGAGGCTACTGTAGCTCATTAATGGGAGTTACGATGAGCTACCACCTATATGGGAAAGCCTGGAGCCTGAGTGAATTAAGGTAAAGCCCTGAGTTATTATATTTATTTTTGGATGGTTCACTTATGAAACAATTATGTTTCTTACTTTTTGTAGTTTTATTCTTTTACTTGGCGGCACCGTGGTGCAGTGACTCTGCCTTGCAGCAAGAACATCCTGGGTTTGAATCTATCTGGGGATGTTTTGGCAGAGCTTCCATGCTCTCCCAGTGTCTGAGTGGGTTCTCTCCGTGTACTCCGGACTTTCTCCAAACACATGCGTGGGGTAGGTTAACTGGTTTGACTGTGAGTTTGAATGGTTATCTGTCGCTCTGTGTTAGCCCCGTTACAAACTGGTGACCTGTCCAGCCCTTTTGACCTATGAGAGCTGGGATAGACCCGAGGCCCCCCTGCAACCCTGATTTGGACAAATGGAGAATGTGTGTGGATTAATTCCAGTTTTGGCCAAAATAACCTGCACTATAACTAAGCTACACTAACCCACCTGAAACATGTTCAGCCACAGGTCTCACACTGTTAGTACCTTAAGGTCCAGTGGGCTGAGTCCACATGCCTTCACCTGAACTCTGACCTGATGGCTGCTCAGGACATCTGGGAGAGTCTGGAGAGAAACACACAAAGCCGCTCAGTGTAACAACGAAGACAAAGGTAGAAGTCATAAACACAAAAAAACAGCAGAAACGTAAAAAATGTTTACACTAACTAAGAAATAAATCATGCATATATCTGACATGATCTTCTTCTAAACATTTGAATGCAGCTTACTATGAAAGAGCAAAAACACCTGCTAAATAATCATCTTTACAGACAGTTAGTTGTTATACATATTCAGAGAAGCAGGGATTGTTCAGTAGACTGAGACTAATCAGCAGCAGGGAGTTAAATATGCAGATTAGCCCTGCACAGCTAATTTGCTTTTCTAATAAGTTCCTTTAATACTGACGTGCTGTAGCTGCTCAGCTGGAACCTCAAACTCACCATTTCCTGGATAACGAACTTGGGTTCAGCATCACTGACAGCTCGGCAGTACAGACCTTTCATAACGCTGCAGATTTTCATCAAATCCACAGACACAGAATATCAAAATATTATTAACGTGACCGACTGGACTAATGCTCTTCAAATAACAGCTGAGTCTAATATAGGAAAAATCAAACCGCCGGGATCGGTATGGATAAAGTCAATCAGCTGACCTCCTCTTCTTCGTTGTTTTTTCTTTCTATGACTACAATACCGCCCACTACTGGACATGTAATATGAAATGAATTCTTTTCAGTTAGATTTCGTATGTAATAATAATAATAATAATAATAATAATAATAATAATAATAATAATAATAATACAAGGAAAACAGTACGTTAATTAAAACTATTTTAAGAAAACCTTATGCCTTAACAAAAGCCAGTGAATTACTAGCAAAAACTCAGTTTAATGAATGAATTTCTGCATTTATTTAGTTAATTTTATTTTTCTGCTACATCAAACCAATTCTGTTCTAGTTTTGCTTTATTTTATTTTACAACAATGAGCTATTTTTTGTCAAAGGGTCAAAATATTATGTTTTTAGTAATTTCCACTTGAGTGATATTACTATAGTAGCATTTGTTTTAAAGCTCGGTTTTATTCTACTTAATGAGGCTATTTTATTTTGGTGTTGGTTTTCTGTATGTGTTGCCTGCAAGGATGAAATCTTAGCCATGTCGTATTTATTTATCTATTTGATTCATTACACATTTTACATTATTGCTAAGAGTTTTTTAAATTATTATTAATTTATTCTTAAAATGTATGAATGTATGTATTTTCTAATTAACAGCTGCCGACAGGAGCGCTACTAATCCGTTTATTTCGCAGAGAATCCCTGTGATCCGGACAAGAAAACCGTTCTCGCGAGATTGCGTCGATGTAATTTACCGTGAGAGAACATCTCGCGATATCTCAGTGGCGTTACCCCATTTTCCAGCTGTCCCTCAGTCGGTCAGGATTCCAGAGCCACGGGAGATTCACCGGAAAGGGTTTTAGTGATAAAACAGCAAATTTTGAGAGAAGAGACCACATTGTGTGGTCACATAAGCACCCATCTGCCTAATTTATTCAGCATTCAACGATGGAAAGTGAACTATGAGGTAAGAGCCGAGTGCAGTATGGGTGATGTGAAAGAATGTCCCTGAGCGGGCTGGCGTTAGCTCATCACTGGTTAGCCTGCTCGCTAACTGCACTGACAGCTTTGGGGGCAATAAATTGATATTTTTTTTACCGACGTGGGATGTACTCCTATCAGCCTCCATAAGTGATGTGATGAGATGTTCAAGAATTTAAGGAAATGCGTGATATTAGTTATTGCAACAAGATCGGAGCGTAAGGAAACTGTTAAGACGATGCTACCCACCCACTGTTAATAGTTAGCCTGCATGCTAATGTTAAATCACTGCATCTGCATTGCCTGCCTGTGACCTAACGTTTAATTTCACAAACGTGTTCCTTGTGTTTATATGGAGTGTCGTTAGTACCCGGATCGGCTGAGAGTAAGATGATGAGACGACAGTGCTGACGGTGCGAGGTCAGAGAGCTGCTCTCAGGGTGGAGGTTTGTTCAGTAAGCCTAGCCTTTGCTGATATAAGTCCGGATTTTAGCCACAGCTGCTTGTCCAGTCAAAACAACGCTCCGAGTGCCTTATAATCTATCTGAAAGGGCTTAAAACCGCCCGTGTGTGAAGCGACACAAATGATGAAGCGACACACTTCATCATTTGGCGAGTCCAGCTGAGATGATGCAGGAAGTGAGGAGGGATTGCCAAACGAATCTTTCCTGTTACTGTTTTCCAGAGAATTTAGCACACTCCCTCTGCATTAGAGAAGGTGTAACATCAGCGTTTTGATTGACAGGGCTTACTAGGCTCCATCGGCTCGGTCTGGTTTCCATGGTAACGTGGATGCTGAGTGGCCGTCGTGAAGGTGGGAGGACTGGAGCTTGTTTCATTCCCGAGTTGATTAAAAGAAAAGAAAAGAAAATCTAGCCAGTACTGCTTTGATGTTGTTATGAAAACTGGAAGAAAGTGGGCTAAGAATGAAAGGAAGAAATCTGAGCACGTTATTTTTTGCTAACCTAACTGGACATTGCTTGGAAGTGTTGTTGTATTTCTGCTTTGCACTCTCACTCAGTTCATGGCTGGTGCTTGTTGGGTCTGCATCCACTATTACACTTGTTTGGGATTGTAATTTCTGCGTGTTCTAATCAGTGATAATGTTCAGGTAATAGGATTTAAATTCAATAACGTGATACTTGTAAAAAGACAAAATGCCAGATGTGGCGTTTCAAGTCTGTCTAATGCATTTTAATAATAGTCATTATTGGTAGGGGACCTGTGTTAACCTGACACACAAAATTAACACGAGACAAAAAATGTGATCCACAGCTAACTCTCCTCAGCAGAACAAAACATAATGACATGCACTAATTACTGTACATTTACAAAAATGCACTCACTGAATAGCATGCTGTGTAATGCTAGCTAACAGTCTTTCAGCAGTTACGAGGGAATCAATCAGTTCACAACAGAGACAGATGGTAGATGTAGAAAGGAGCAGCCATGCACCAGAGTAACCTTATACCTGGATCTGTTTTGCATCTTTTTAAAATTGCTCTCTCTGTCTGTGCTGGACTTTGGCTTTAGGCAGGTCTGTGTTTATTTAACAGGGACGGTGCATGTTAATGAACATGAGTGCAAGAAGATCTAACAAGCCAGAGTTTAGCAAAACTGCTAACTTGCCTCAGTTGTGACTGTTCAGGTCACATAAAACTATGTGATAAAGAAAAACATCAAGATATGTAACAAAACAAACAACATATCACACAATAAAAGTGTTTAAAATGACCACATGCTTGGTTTGTGATAAACCATTGTTTGAGATGCGCCTTAAAAGTGGCATATGCAGAGGGCGCCTTTATTGGTATTGATAATCTAAGGTGGACTGCTAGTAGACATTGAAGGCTCTGATTGTTTCTAAGTGTATTTAGAGTCTCTATCATAAGTCAGTCATTGTCAATATATTTTCCCTGATTGGTTCTGGCTTCAGTCGTTTGTTTTAAGAAATCATCCACTCACTTCGTGTTGCCAGTGGTTATTTTAGCAGCAGATTGGCCAAGATATCTCCCAACTACCACAGAGGAGGGCCTTTTTTATATTTCTTTGTAAAATGTGCTTTATGTATATATGATATCATACAGCCCTGACTTCTCCTGTAGATAGAAGGCAGATCTTGAAACAGTCACAAACAATGCTCACAACAGTGTGTTTATTGTATGGAAAGAACGTGAACTACTGTGGTAATTGGTGAACCAGTACGGTTGTCTAATAAAGCGAAAAAGTAGAAGCTCAGTGCAACAAAGGTGAATATGTCTGTGGTCACTAAAATACCACACCTGTGGTTTCCTGTAAACCTAACTGCATGAAGGGTTATAAAAATGACTCAGACACAGCAGACTTTTCTTAGTTATCTCGGTGTCTTCATTGTGACTCTAAATGATGAGCTGAAAAAAGTGATTGTGAGTGCACAAACAGACTGACAAACGAGTGATATGTTGATATATATGAGTGATATGTGGCAAAGGAGAGTTTCTGTGACTTCTTAGAAAGTGTGACGAACAATGGATAGCATTAGATGTCATCTAGCATGTTAGGCGTTAACCTGGTGAAGACTACAGCGAAGACAACATCCCAACAGTGGTGTGAAAGTGGAAGTGGGATTTTTACGGGACTGCGAGAGTTCAAAAGGTGTAGATTTTTTAATTAACCAAACATCAATCTCAGCATCGCATAACAGTTTGTTCCAGTGTGTCCCAGAGCTCCATTCAACAGGGTTGGTTGTTTTCTTTTATTTACTCTTTTTAATTGCAGGACTTTTAGAGGGTAAAAAATACAGTATAGTGCACAAACAAGGACAAAGTTTTAAGATAGATTAGGCGGTTAATCTGCATTCTATTATATTGAAAACCATAACCTGGAGCCCAACTCAACATTTAACAAATCTGCTTATCTTGGTAAACTTGATCTTCTACCAGAGGCCTGGGAGTTTTCTCTTATCTGTGTATCAGTGATGAAACACCGTATAGTCAAACTGCCATACCCTATGACAAAGAATACCATTGGCTAACCTGATAAGACGGTTAACAGTGTAAGAAGGACAGATATAGGAAGTATATACTGCAACTGCAACTCAACACATCTCTATTCTCTCATTTCACTACCTTCGCTGCTTTGTTTACTGCTTTGGTTGCTGTAACATGGGAATTTTTCAGTTTTGTGCTAAATAAGATTTCCAACCTTGGTATCAGGGTCAGAATTTCAGCTTGAGCTCAAAGCTCCTGCACAGCCATCGTAATGGGTGTTGCCACTGATATTGCCTTATTACATGTTTATTCACAACAATACAGGATGTACGGTATGAACATACAGGACAAATTACGCAATTATTCGTCACTTGCTTTGTAATCATTGTTTAACAAGATTTTATTTCACATTTCAAGAATAACAGGTAATCAGCACTAACAGTAATCTCAGGATAAAAAGTGTTTGAGCAGCTTGAGTGAGGCAAAATTGTGAGGCTCCGAATCTGCTCAGAATTTAAGAAGCTACATGGTGAGAATAGGGTTGTATTTCCTTTTTACTTGCTGTACCACTGATGAAGTTGGTCTTGCCTTCAGATTTTAAAGTTTTTGCAGCATTACTAATCAGGGAGAAGGCAAGACATGTTATCCAGGACCCTGGTAGCAGGAGGGGCCTTTCAAGAAATGAAATGTTTTTGGTTTGAATATTTTTTTCTTGTTAGTGTCATGATTAAATTGCCTAAATAAATCCAGCGGGTGGATAAACTTTAATTCCAAAAAATGGGGAATGGTGGTCCTCTGATTCCACTTTCACAACTTAAAAATAATGGAGTCAGTCTGGCTTCACAGCACAGCTGATGTATTCTGATTCTGTTTCCTCGAGACAGTAAAACTCAGGTTTTTAAAAAAGAAAAGAGAGGAAAAAGAGGGAAGTCCACTCTTAAGAAATACACCCACAGAAACAGAAACAGACACAGAGTAGAACTAACAGGTCAAGAATGGTTTAGCTAAGAGCAGTTGCAGGAGACCGATAGATGTCAGATGCGACCCTGTACCTATTAAATTTACCCAGCACAACAGCCAGAGTGAAGCAGCAGCAGGTCCCCCTCCAGATAATGTGGCACAAGCTGAGCTCATATAGTGGCAACTAAAATTATTCAAAGCAGTCAGCATATTGATAACAGTTTCAACTGAAGCTGGGCAGCACTAAAATCAACCAGCATTATTCTTTATTGTATCAGCAGTTCCAAAGTGTGCGATGAGGTAAGCAGGGCCATTGTGTTTCAGGCTGATAAAATATTGCAAAATATTTCAACGATGCTGTTCTTGAGGTTAAAAAATGGTTTGTAGGTAGTTGCTTAAATGTCTGTGGATGCATTTATTTAACTTTTCCTAGTTCTAATCAATGAAACGCATTATAGAATCTAATGCATTTTAACATAGTGCTTTTAGGCCCGTTCAACCAGCATACTGTATTTACAGAGTTACACAATGATCAAGATAATTACATTATTAAATAATCTTACGTCAAGACTTAATGATCTAGTTTAACCTCAGTTGGTCCTTGGCACCAAACAGGTTGACTGTAAGCAGGTTAGGAGGCTAATGTCAAACGTGTGTGTGCTTCATTCTTGTAGAGGACTGTCTGTGGAGCAGATGGTGAGAAGATGATGTGAAAGAGGAAACGAGTGTTGAAATGGTGTTTTTAAAAAAGTGTTACAGAAGTAAGACTGCATAAATATAAATAAATAATAAACACTTAAACAAAAAAATAGATTTCTGGTTGATAGTCGAAGCAAAGCTCATATTAGGGCTGGGCTATATCATACCGTTCACGGTAATACCGGTGTAATGTTGGGCAACGATAGGAAAATGAAATATCGCGATAGAATATGGGTAAAAGGCGCATGCGCAGTGCCTTTGTTTACATACGCACATGGCGGCGACGCAGAATGAGAAGAGCGAAAGTGGCTTGGTGAATGAAACGGATGAACCAGAACTGGTTTGTAAAAATGCTGCAACTTCAGTGGTGTGGAACCGGTTTAGCTTTCGTCCGTCAGATACACAACAAAGCACTATTTTTGGTAGAGCATGCTAGCGGGCCGTCGTTATTACCGTGTTGTTTGGAAAATACGGCACACTTAAAATCAATCCTTTGATTTTTCTGAAAGTCGACAGAGCCCCTTATAATCCCGTGTGCCTTATGTATGAACTCTGGTTGTGTTTACTGACCTCGAAACGATTGTATGTCGTACACGGCGCTCGAAAATCTGTCAAATGTTTCAGTACGACTTTGCTAAGCTACAAACCCGCACCGCTTGATGGATTGTCGGAGCATTACGGCTATCGTAGGCGGAGCCTCGCGGAGTGATACGTACTGTGCTTCAACATAATATTACCGTATTGTGTGTGTATAACCTCTTTTTACGTTTTGTGGATATTAAACATGGTTATGCTGAGGAAATGTCGGCCAGTTTCCACTGGAAATGCCTTTTGGTTAAACTGTCAGCAAGGAATTTGCACTGTTACATTTTTATATAACTTTAATGCAGATAAAAAACAGCTGCTTGTTTCAGTGAAAATACATTGATGGGGTTTTTTGCACTAATAAAGTTGTGGAGTTGTAAAGTATTTTGTCTAGTGTCAATTATATCGTCAGTTATATCGTTACCGCAAATTTTCAAATGTATATCGTGATAAATATTTTTGGTCATATCGCCCTGCTCTAGCTCATATAACTATAGAGTAGTAGTTCTGAATTTATAAATGTGCAAACCTATGATGTATCCTAGATGTTTTTTTAAAACGTGGAATGGGGAAAAATGTCCAGAGATGCTGAAGAGATGTAGATGTAGAAGGTGGGGTTGCCCACAGAGACAGTTTATGTCAGTGGGATGTGAAGCCTGGGGGGGATGATGGGATGGGAGAGATGCACGAGGAGCTGATGGAGACACTGCTCTGGTAATCTTGTGTTTGTGCTGGGTGGGTGTGGGTACTGCCACCTATCAAGCCTCAGCACTTGACAGCAACGTGATAAAAAATGTGGTAGAGCGTGTTGGAGACGGATGCAGAGCTCGGGGTCAGTGTCACAGGGTGTGTTCAGAGCGGGTGTGTCTTTCACGTGTGAGTGAGAAGAGGAGGAAGGAGGGGGTTGGACTTGGTGTGTGTTTGATAAAATGCACATGTTAGTTATATGTGGGGGGAGTATGTCGCGTGTGAGCGCTCATGCAAGGAGCCTGCAGTTATTAATATCAACACTCTCACTGTTAAGCCATCTGACAGGATGCAACAACAAAATAACAAATGAATGTTCTTAAGATCAGGGTTTAGTTCTGTCATTCAGTGATCTTCTGCTTCTCCTTCCTACCTAATGTGGGTAAGTTGTTTTTTCCTCGAAAACTACTAAGGGAGGTGCGCGACCAAGGACACAAAGATTGTGGCACAATGACATCAAAATCAGCCGAGGACACAAACAAAGCGTTGAGTATAGCGGCGCTGTTATGTGGGTAGTCGTGCTCCAAACCTCGATTTTCAACTACAAGAAGTCTGTTTTCTAATGCATCACATTGTACTGTGATGTTAACTGGAGAAAACAACTTCACATTCTACTTGATGATAATAGTAATAATTATGATGATGATTGATGATAATTGTGATTATTATTATAATAATAATCTCTTGCTTAGTGACGCAACAGTATCGGGTGAATAACAGGGCCTTGCCAATAACAGGTGACATTTCCACAATATGACATTTATGTAAATGGTAAATGGCCTGTATTTATATAGCGCTTTACTAGTCCCTAAGGACCCCAAAGCGCTTTACACAACCACCCATTCACACACACATTCACACACTGGTGATGGCAGCTACATTGTAGCCACAGCCACCCTGGGGCGCACTGACAGAGGCGAGGCTGCCGGACACTGGCGCCACCGGGCCCTCTGACCACCACCAGTAGGCAACGGGTGAAGTGTCTTGCCCAAGGACACAACGACCGAGACTGTCGGAGCCGGGGCTCGAACCGGCAACCTTCCGATTACAAGGCGAACTCCCAACTCTTGAGCCACGATTGCACCATGTGTTTCCTGTCACATGAATTTTTGACCCACTAAAAGTTTAAAATGGTGTATCAAAGAGCACCGATATAAAATGGTAACAAATGATCTGCGTTACCCTGATTAGTTGACATAAGTGGACACATGTTAGACCAACAAGTAAAACAGGAGAGCTGCTTCAGAAGATTGTGATGACAATGTTTGCAATCACAGGTGGAGCAATCTGTTGTCTGATTTCATCCGGCATAATGTGAAGTGATCATAGAGTAAATGTTTAAAAAACTGACATTCATTATGTGTTATCACCATGTTTATACTGTGAGTGAACATCACATTTACTCTTCGTTTCATTTTCTCTGTGCTGAATGCAGTGTCAGGAGTTCTTTTAACTGCTGTGTTCATAAGGTGCTTTTTCACTTCTCTGATTAAGAGCAACATGTTCACTTTAAGACAGAAGTAGAAAAGGCGCTTGAGGGGAATTGGAAACTATAAGCATAGATTGCAGCATTTCTTTCTGTGAGGTACAGTACAGTTCAGAGGACGTCCACAGACATAAGAATATTGGAGTGGATGGAGCATCAGTAATGCAGGAGCTTCATGTGAGGGGGAGGGACAACCAGAAGCCTTTAGTGTGTGTGTGTGTATGTGTGTGTGTGAGAGAGGGGGGGGGGGCAGAGGGGCTTAAACAGTCATCTGCCACAAGCCATGATAACAGACTCCAGTTACATCCCAGTGCTCTAATTATGGAGACTAATCCCACAATTACAGTGCATATATACGGGGTAAACAGAGCATTAAACCCTTAACTGCACATGATAAATATGACAAAAGATTCGATGCAACAAAGGGCTTCAAATTAATTTCTGTTCAGTACTTGCTATTGTTTCAGAAAGATTTGTGCCTGTTTTTGTCGTACAGTTCTGCAAAGGCAAGGTCACACTCAGGCTGTGCGTGCTGATGAATAAAGCAAGCTGGGGGATCTGGCCTAAAGATCATATCGGGAGCCTTTGCCGTTGAATATGTTTCTCCTGATGCATTTATTTGAATTTGATGTCATCTCCATATGTTTGCCTTAACATCCTGCAGCTTTAGCTCAGGACTGAAGGCACAAATATCTTTATCCTGATATGATCTTTTATTTTATTCTGAAAGGTCAGACTGGTGATGGGCTTCGGCTTTTCACTGGGAGCTGTTCTTTGATCTATAGTTATCTGTGGCATTCGATATTTCTCTTTTACCCACGACATGACAGAGTTGAGGTTCGGCAGGAAAATGCCCAAAATTGTTTTAAAAAATGTGTTTAAAATTGCAATGAAATAATGAATCACTCCGACCTTTAATAAAAACACGCTGCGTGTGGTGTCTTAAAAATATTTCTACATCTGACAAGTTGTTTGAATCATAAATACAAAACCAGATTTGTTCTGTGCATGTGCAAACATCTACATGTACGTAGAGGGAACGCTTGCTGACAATCAGCTGATTGAAATGTCTTACAGTATGTCTGTTATAATTTACCTGTGTTTAATTTCTTGTTTTTGTTGAGAATCTCAAATATTTTAGAGCGACGTTGACATGTGACTGTTCTGATATTTCAGGTGTGCCCAGCGAGTGCTTTTCTTCATTCACTATGCTGTTATCAGTTTATTAAATTACAATGCAATAAAGATAAATAAGAATAAAAAATAAGGCACACCTCTAAGATGCCTACTGAGTCGAGTGATAGCTGTCCTTAATCTGTCACAACTATTCAAGCTTCTTCTAAGGTCATGATGAGTACGAATGTTTGGACAGCGCTATTATTATTTTTTCCTCCAGTGTCACGATGGGTGTGATCCTCTTGTTCTTACTTGGGTTTTGTGTATAACTGGTTCTTGTACACAAACGTCAGTTTGTTTCACAAGCAGCTTAATCTGTGGTGAGGACTTTATGCAACTCGACTTTTCATTCACTAGATTTTGAGATGCTGGAAGGTAAAAATAATTCAGCAGTTTATAAACCCGACACGCTCTGCTACTGTTTCCATTCTTTGTAAATGGCACCATCTGTTTAGCATCACCTCTAAACTGTTGTGTTTTGCTATCATTTTTCTGTAGATGATTAGAAGTTTAATCACTTCTCCCTGTGTGTTGTTTAAACTAGGCAAAAATGTTTGCAGGCGCTCAGCTGCTTCAATATTCTTTCGTGTAATATCGGGCCACATGTGTGTGCGTGTGTGCGTGTGTGGGGTGGGCTTTGTTCCTCTGACCTACTTAAGTTGGTTACTTTGTCTTCCCACTCTGATGATAGTGGGGCACACACACTCCACAGCAAGCCCTTCAATCGGCCAAGGACAGATTCATACTGAAGGGTTTAGCAGTCTTATTGATACAGCAATATTCAATAATCAATAGTTTTATGATTTGTTTGAGCACTGTAGACTAAATTCCATCTGTCCTTATGCTGTTTTGAAATCCGATGAGTCGCCATCTGAGAACTTCATGTATTAAACTCTTGCTATCATGCGTGACATGATCCCTGTGGGACTAAATGGAAAAATTGCATTTTTGATTTGGACTCTCAAACAGAATTTGGCCTCACTGTTTGGTCATTTCTCGTGTGCGTGAAGCTTGGGCACAGCAAAATGGTCAACAACCCACACATACATATACTCACACATACTCATCCACCCGTCCTAAGTCCTTGTCTGTTGCAATGTATGTCACATTGTTATTGTTGGCTGTCTGCTAGCTGTGATACAGGGGGTGGGAGGCAGGTCTGGATCTGATTATCATGCCTTTGCTAATGCAGACACATGAGCTGTTGTAAGAGATGAGAGTGCTGGAGGAAATATAAGTTACATTTATTTTTCTAACTTTTCTGTCTGTGTTGTTTGTAAGAAATACTGACTTTAAAATATTTATTTAGATTTGACGCTAACATTGCTTTTATGAAGTTACAGTTGTAGCTCACTGGCTCTCGAGTGTCTTGGTTCTATAATAAAACCAACAAGGAACCATTAACTACTAATGCGAGCTGTGTAGATCAGCGGTCCCCAACCTATTTTGCGCCACGGACCAGTTTATGCCCGACAATATTTTCACCGACCGGCCTTTAAGGTGTCGCGGATAAATACAACAAAATAAAACTAGTACCGGTACCGAAAAAAAGAAGATTTATTCATAACACACGTGAAAAGACCCAGGAAAACCGAGTTAACGATAAAAACGATAACAAAATAACGCTGAAAACCGATAAAAACCCTGAAAACTATACATTTCACACCTGAGCCTCAACTCTCGCGGCCCGGTACCAAACGACTCACGGACCGGTACCGGTCTGAGGCCCGGGGGTTGGGGACCGCTGGTGTAGACTATTCAGAAATAATTGCAGCACCTTCAGCTAATGCACAATTTATAGTATGTGGGTATCTTTTTGCATTGGTTTGCATGGGACTGTAACCAGAATGTGTAAATTGTCCGATTACCACAAAAACAACCCCGTCTGCTTGCCTGCAGGGGAATGCAAGATGGACTAGAACTAGCTAGTTACAGCGACTGAACTTTCAAAATAAAGGCCTTTTCACACCAGGCGTGTAAAATCTGTGCAAATATTTCTGTCATTAAAAATATTTCTCCGACCTCCCATTTTTAATGGAGCCGTTTACACTGACTGCGTAATTTCACTGGACAAATTTGCAGCATTTGAACCAAGCTCGACGTTTCGTGTTATTTTTACAGTGCATAATGAGAGTGAGGGGGTTTTCCATTAGTAAATCAATCATGTCATCATATTAGACAGATGGAGAAATGAACTGAAATCACAGAATATACCCGAGCAACTGTCACTGGCCAATATGGGTCAAGTGTTATCTGTGGGAAACATGCTTGGGTGAAATCCTCTAAAAGCCAAAAGTCTGTACTCTGCCATGTGCAGGGTGCTGATTGGTAGAAAGGTCAGCTTGAACACAAGAGGATAAAGTCCAAACAAGAAAACATTTAATATTCAGAAAGCGCTGATGAGAAGCACAGACAGTGGCCTCAGTTGAGTTTTCTTATTAACTTGTTTCGCTTCACTACAAAGACGTTCTTTGTCTATTCTGACTTCTGTCTTCTTGTTTATCAGAGGCAGAATAAAGGATCAACACTGTGAACATGAGTGGCCAACGTTACTGTATTTTCACACATTTTTGACACTAACTCCTTGTGACGATGCACAGCTGTAACATGTGGGTGTGAGTCTGCAACGTACCTACCAAGACACTACCATGGAGGGTATTTTTATGTGTGGGTCATTGCTCAGTGTTATTGTGTAATCAGATCTGGACTATCACCAAAGTCTGGCGCCCCACTCTGCTCTAACATTAACTCCAGCAACTCCACTAAACAACCTCCAGACGCCTTTTACATCTAAGACATTAGAAGCAGAGGAGCTCTGGAGGATAGCTGTAGATTAGTCTTATAAAAGCAATAAATCTCTTCTGTTTTTTTGAAGGTGAACTAGGTTTTAATTGCATGCATTATGTTCTAAAAACTGTTCTTGTTAAAATGCACGGTGAAGCAAAGTGGTCCTGAAAACAAGTGACTGCGCTCAGGCTCAGCCTGCTCTGCATGAAGACAAGTTTGCTGCCCTGTTGACATGCACAAGCATAGCTAATGTGCTCTGACTGGATGCAGTCTGAACAGATGACAACTGGAGGTTTTTTTTTTTAAACATAACATTTGAAAACATCCAGATAAATTTCTTTAAAAGTTAGTAAGTGTAAGCGTGTAAGGATCATTGGGATGGAGACCCAAAAGAAAGACAGCAGAGAGGAAAATGAGCTCCAGACTGGACTGGAAAATTGCCTCCCCCTCACTGAGTTTGTCCACTGTGTCAGCACCTTTGGCTGTTGACCAGACATTGTTTTGTCCTTTAAACATCTTGCCGGGTTGCTGACCTCGCACACAGAGGCTGGCTCCTTCACAATAAAAGCATTTATCTGGTTCACTAGAGAAATAGTGTTGAGGCGAACAGGTTTTGTTGGTTCGATCAGATAAAACTTTCATCTGTTTTTCTTCATGTGTTGTTTCAGGTGTTGTATAGCTGCAGAAGACTGAGCGAACCATGGCACAGTTCCCAACCACGTTCACAGGTCAGTATTTACATGTGGCTGACTTAACAGAGAGGTATAGTGAACGTTTTCCCTCAGTCAAGCTAAATGACAACATCAAGAGTTCATCAGACAAACCACATCTTTGAAGTAGAATAAAGTCTCTCACAACATGCCCTCTAAATAGTAGAGGTGGGAATCACCATACATCCCACGATACGATATTATCACGATACTTAACACACGATACGATATTATTGCAATTTTTAAAAATATTTTGCGATATTCAGATTCTGTACATAAAGGTAAACTTTATCAATATTCATTTTCTCTAATATCAAAGTCTCACACTCAGTCTTTCTCTCATTTCAGTTTTATTGTTGACAAACTGAACGGTTTGTATTACAGTCTAGTCCAACTTAACTGAATCAACCATCTGGTACAATTATAGCTATTCTGAACTATGCAGTTTATGAAAACTATGCAGCCCCTTCAGCAACTGAAGAATTTGAAAGTAAATTAAAACAAAATATAATTTTACATTAAGTAAAAAAGTTTTAAACTTAATTAAAATAAAATATGTCTTAAATTAAAATAAGTAAACTGTCATGTTTATTGCTGCTGAAAAACAAGTTAAACACATTTGGACAGTGAAGGAATGTCAGGATTCTTGCTCAGAAAAAGGATCAACATGCTCTGAAGTCAGAGCACAAAAACCTTTTTTGTAACAAAATATCGATTTCTGCTGTCCCTGTATCCATACATTATTAGCAAACAAAATATCACCATACTACACAGTATCCATTTTTTCCCCACCCCTCCTAAATAGTGTGTTAGCCGTACAGCAAAGCTGATATTGTTGCTACTTTAGATACTTACATTGTTCTTATATTTTCAGATATATTTGTTTTATGCCCATGAGACTAAGTAGTAAAACAATTAATTTTACTTTTCTGTTAATATAGTTTTGGGGAGCACAGTAGCTGAGTGGCTATGAGTGGATGTAGCTCCTGTCAAAGAAAACAACCAAGTTGTTCTAAAATTGTAGCCAAAGAGACAGATCTCCCATCACAACAACTAAGAGATGGAGGCAAAGGCAGACTAATAAAGCTGTGTCCCAAAACGTCGGCTGCATCCTCCAGAGGCCGCATTTGAAGGCCGATTACGTCACAGCCAGGCGACGAAGGCTGTCCCAATTCGTCGACTCCTTCAAATGCGTCCTTCATTTCCCCGAATTTGAAGGATGGGTCGGGTGTGTACTTCGTGGCCCACCATATCCCAGAATTCATAGCACGGCCCAGCCAAATTTCAGCTGTCAACAATGGCGGCCGCTACTAAGTTTTAAAATTACTCTTATTAATCTTTCTGGGCCACAAAATAAACTTTTAACATATTTTAAGGCGAGAAAGTAGCTGTGTAAACTTCAAATATCTGCTTGGTTTATCAAGACATCGCATATTTGCAAAAGTGTGCCGACGTTTTCGGAGACGTCTGTTACCCACCAGCTCGATAGCTAGCCAATGGTCACTCCAGCCGGCGAGAGCAGCGGACTCCCGGCTTCATCGTTTTCCGACCCCCGCTCTTTCGTTACTCAGGTTAAACATCATATAAGTCACTCAGATGACTTAAAAATGTAATTGTTTGCCTTTTTTGGGTGTTTTATTTGTCCTGGAGTAAATCGGTTTGGCTGAGATCAAAGTTATTAGATTATTAGATTAAATAAAACTTTATCAATCCATCAAGTGGATTCCTCCTTGGTTTTCACACAGCTGAATAAACGTTAAACAGAAAACTGATTAAACAGAAGTGTGAGACGGTCGAGAATTTTCGCCAGTGTCCTGTTATATTTTAGATAGCAAGGAGCAGACGGCCGAGTTTATTAAACTCCACCGACACAGCGGTGACGCTAATCAGAAGGCTGGACCGTTCAATTTCACAGCCTCACACTTCCGGCCTTCTCGGTCTTTGAAGGACCCGGCCCACGTAGACCACGAAGGCCGGGTCCTCCGAAGGATGCAGCCGACGTTTTGGGACACATAAGTCGAATAGTTAAAAAGCACTCAGACTGAGATTTGTCAGACCATAGACCGTGAGCTGTCACCCAAAACGTGTTGCACTGAATGAGGAGCAGCCACTCAAACTTGCTTTTTGTCATCAGGGGGACATGCTGGAAATAAATCTCTGCAGCTAGAAGCATTTGAGGCTGAATGAATGTTTGTACAGTTTTTTCTTAAATAAAAATAGAAGAGAATTAAAAACACATCGCCAGCAGGATAATTGTTGTGTTTCTGTTGAAATGTTGTGGCAGAAGCTTCCAGCACCAAAGACAGCTGACAAGTATAATTTTTATCAACAGTTACAGAGAAATGACTTTCAGTCAGCAGTGGTTTGTCTTGCATTTTCCAATGAACTAGAATGACTCACTAAACATTTAACTCTCTTCTCTTCCAAGTAAATGGAAGTAAGACAAATGGTAGAAAGGTTGTGCAATTTACAGAAAATATAGATTTATGCAAGAAAAGATGGATATTGTGTAGTTTAAATTCCTGTTCTTGTATTTTAAATGTATAGTATTTAAAAAAGGGCGTACACACCATATATATGTAGTGTGCAAATACATGAGATATTCTTTTACTCATCGTGTGGTGTCTTTTATAGTTATCACAGAACTTTTGCTCCCTGTTCCTTCTTTTATCTTCTTTCTTAATTTCCTTGAATTATTACTTTGTCACTTGTGGGGCTCTCTGTGGGATTTTCGTGGGTTTGCACTGTGTAACGTTCTTCAGCAGTAGAAACATGAATGCCATCAGCAGCGGTCACTTTACTTTAGTCAGCTGTGAAGTGTTCAGAAAAGCTGCGGCTGCACAATGGCAGAAACTGAAAGACTGTAAAGAGAAGAGACACCAAAACTGCAACGTTACCGCCTGTCACTGTAACTGTGCTGGAACTGGATCATCTTATCTTTGTTAAATAATCTTCTGTGTCACTGTTAACATCAGCACATTGTATCACAACATCTCTTTATAGCTGAGGATAGAGCATGAGGGCTGGTGAAGCAGAAATGGCTTTTTAAGTAGTAAACTCAGTGATGAGAGAAGCTCACGTTATTTCTGTCGACTGCTGATGAATCGGTTGCATTCGCATGTTAATTACGCACTCGGTTCCTCATCCATTCATCTCTGAGCTGGCACTCTGTCCAACTCTTAAAGGAGCTATATAACAGGAAGTGAGACTCATGACTAATGCATTTCTCTCAAGCCTCCCTTTTCTTCCCGTCTGTATCTGACTTGAGCTCAACCTCTGGGGTTGTAACTGGCTCTGTGTGTGTTTGTTGTTTCTTATGGATGCGTTAGGTCCAGATGTGTTTCTGATCTCTGTGGACGAGAGAGCCAAACATGACCAGCAGTTTCACAGCCTCTCTCCGACTGCTGGGGGTTTCATCACAGGTAACGCTCTCACACAAACATACAGTACATGGGTAAGGGGTGATAGGGGCATGCACAATGCCAGTGTCACGTGTTTTGTTATTGGCTGTGTGGGGAACTTGCTGTCCAGGTGTCAAATGTCCTAAGTGCTCGATGTGCGTTGTGGGAAATGTGGTTGGATCAAAGAAAACTGGACTTCATTAGGAGGAAATTATCACAGCCACTAGAGCCATGACTGCAGTTTAATAGTAAATTCATCCAGTTCAAAATCTCAATGTGCCTCACAAGTACAGCTGTTCAGATTAGGGCTGCCACGATTAGTCGACTAGTCACGATTACGTCGACTATCAAAATCGTCGACGACTGACTTAATAGTCGACGCGTCGTTTGAAGCTTTGTAAGATCACAAAAGACGCAGGAATAAGTAGTAGGATTTAAGAGTGTAATAACGGACTGAAACAGAAGATGGCAGCACTGCATGTACAAGGATGCCAGCTGCCGGTAAACCCCGAAGAAGAAGAAGCTGTGTCCCAGAATTCATAGCGCAGCCCAGCTCAGTTTCCAACAATGGCGGCAGCTAGGTAGTTTTAATATTACTCTTATTATTCTTTCTGGGTCACAAAATAAACGTTTAACATATTTTCAGGCGAGAATGTAGCTGTGTAAACCTCAAATATCTGCTCAGTTTATCAAGACACCACATATTTTCAAAAGCGCTCTGACGTTTTCGGAGACGTCTGTTAGCCACTAGCTCGATAGCTAGCCGGGGGCTAGGCTCACTAGAGCCGTGAGAACACCGGACTCCCGGCTTCAAACCCACTGCCATCTTTCGCTACTCAGGTTAAACATGATATGTAAGTCACTTAGATAACTTAAAATGTTATTGTTTGGCTTTTTTTTTAGTATTTTATTTGTTCCCGAGTAAATCGGTTTGGCTGAGATTAAAGTTATAGTTTTTACACAGCTGAATAAACGTCAAGCAGACAGCTGATTATCAGAAGTGTGAGATGCTCGAGAATTTACTCCGGTGTCCTGTTATATTTTAGATAGCAAGGAGTTTATTAAACTTCACCGAAACAATCTGAAAATTTCATTAAAATTTAATAAACTATCATCTTGTCTTTATTTTTAGTTAGCACAGACCTTAAACACTTAAAGCTGTAAGCTAATAATGGTTATATAAGAGCAGATGCTGCTGGTGCAATAATCTATACGTTTTAAGTCCAGTGGATGCATGATCTGATTAGTCGACTAATTGCAAAAAATAATCGGTGACTAGTCGACTGTCAAAATAATAGTTTGTGGCAGCCCTAGTTCAGATATTTGCTTAAATGCTGTTATTCGAAGAATAAAGACAAACTTTAACTGTAATGTAACACATGATGAGGCAAAGCTTCATTCAGGCTTCAGACTGCTTTAAACGCTCACTCTCAGGCAGCTGTTTCTCCTTTCTCCGTGTGAGTCAGTGAGAGTGGATAGAAAGAGCTCCACCCCACGTGCTCTTCCCACGCTGTTTGCGACGGGCAGCAAATCAGAAGACAGTTGACTCACAGGCAGTTGATGTTGTACTTAAGAACAGGTAGCATGTGCCAAAAGCAACTTCACAACTGTCGCTTTGGTCAGACTGGACGCACAAGTTTTTCAAGCGGATCGGTCTCTGTGTGCACTTTAGTGATGTAAGCGTGCAGGCGCCCGTGATGAGGCAGACGGAGATTGTTGCAACCAACAAAATAAAACTGTTTCCTGTTTCAATGACTTCTGCTTCTCCTCTAGTGCTGATGCGATGATTTCTTTTTCCTGAGTCAGGCATGAGAAAAAACGGTCACATGGCTGAGTTGCTGTCACAGTTTTCGGGAACAGTGATCAAAGTGCCAGGCTTACCCGAAACATTAAAGGGAGAAGGAAAAGAGCTTGTTTCAGACAGAGGATGAGCTGAGGAGATGCAGACTCACTGTTGTTTGACTATAGAGATTGAAAATGTGACGTCATTCAGGGGCACAATCACAAAGGATTCTGGGAACTCGTGGCAAGAGGTACTAGCGCACACAGGCTTTCAATTGAAATCAGTACCAATTCAATTGAAATGGTCCTGTACCCATCCGTAGGTAAACTGTACCTGGGCTTGTTGCAGTGACCTGAAGTTACTAAACTTCACGAGTGTATGCACTCACTCCAAGAACCGTATAATGATAAATATGAGCGTGGTGAAAGTTGGGCAGCACGCTAACGTATTTTGTCCACTCGTGAGGGTCTAAACCTTTCACTACTTTGATTTTTTCCTCGTGTCTTTTCTTTGCCTCTTCGTCGAGTCTGTCTTTGTACGGACCGGCATTGTTCTCCTTCGTTTTGTACATAACTTTTTGGGGGGCAAAGAAAAAGCAAGAAGGTATTGGAACCGGAGAATGAACGTTTTGCAGTGCTGCAAATGCTTGCATTTGATGCGGTACTTGGATTGTTTTGCCACGAGTTCCCGGCATGCAATGCGCGAAAGTCACGTGGTCTGTCAATCTCTATTACACATTGTGTTGCTTCTTAATTAACATGTTAATTAACATGCTAAGGAAACACTGCCTACAAAACCTGTTACTGTTTATCTAGAGCTTCTAATCTGTTTGTTTTTGTAATCGAGTAACATCAGGAGGCAGTTTCTCACCTCCTGGAGTCGGACCATTGTTGTCTGCAGGAGCCTTGATCTGACCTTTTGGCGTTGTTTAGCATCTACATGTCAATCACACCCCGCTGATCACTGCCCTGCTTCTGCTTGTGTACCTGCACAAGAGCCATAGCTCACCAATGATTGGCTTATCTCCCAGACCCTACCCCAGGGTTGGAAAACGGGAATTTGAGTGAAAGTCCCAGTTTAAGAGAAAAGAAAACCAAAAAAACTAACGAAGTTTTGGACTGTGAGTCATGTAAAGCTGCTTTAGTTCAAGAATGAAAAGTTGGAAGCTATTTCCTATCATAGATTATGTTTTACTGATTCAGAAACTTCAATAAGGTTCGACTATCTGCATTTTATGATTCAGTTGACATTGTAATAAAGGTCAGAGGTCGTTTACATTAGATTCTCTGGGCTCTGTGGTGATCTCACACTCTGTCTGTCTGTCTGTCAGGTGACCAGGCCAGGAACTTTTTTCTCCAATCAGGGCTTCCCCCGCCCGTCCTCGCCCAAATATGGTGAGTCACATATCCAGGAATTAGTCAACTCTCCTTTAAAAGTAGCATTTCAAAGAAGTTGCAGACTATTGTCTAAGATTTTTTTTTGCACCAGTGGTTTTTAATCCATGTCAGATTTTACCCCTCGTTCATGTTTTAAAGCGCTCGTGCTCTGTGTGAATCTGCAGGGCTCTGGCTGACATGAACAGCGATGGCCGAATGGATATCCACGAGTTCTCAATCGCAATGAAGCTCATCAAGCTGAAGCTACAGGGTCACCCTCTGCCCCCATCGCTTCCTCCCAGTATGAAACAACCCCCGCTACCTTTACCCCCACAGACTGGTTTTGGTAAGACTGACACTTGAACTAATTCCATGAAAAATAAATGAGAATCAGCAATACCTGTTACTGTATTTATTCAATTTATAAAGAAACTAAATGAATCTCTTCTACAAGATGAGCCGATTGATGAGACTTTTCATTTGATATAAACCTGTTTTGATCAGCCACAAATTTACCTCCTGAAGTGTCAAAGAAAAATCAGTTGGATCAGATCATTGGAGTCAGGACAGTTCATGGTTCTTCATTTCTTAAAAATACTGCAGATAATTTATGATAAATAATTGTCTTTTAAATTAACTCATATATAGTGATGGTCCTGCCTCCTTCGCTGTGTGTACAGACAGCATGTGTTGTTTTCACACCAGCGCCTGATCATCTTCTCGCTCTGTTTCTAACTCAGGCATGCCTCCCATGGCACCCATCGCTACTCCTCTGCCCGGCGTGCCCCCGCTCCCCTTGCCTCCTCTTCCCGTCGGGGTTTCGCCCCCACTCGTCTCGTCCGCGCCGCCACCCCTCCCACAGCCCATTGCCAACGGAGCTCCTCCCACGGGCATAATACAGCCTATCTCAGGCTTCTCCCACCCAGGTAACAGTGGAGAGCGTTGTCGTCACATCTTTGCGATGCGTTCCATCGCTAAGCTTGTATTTACACATAACAAGCTTAATGTATTTACATCTCAGACGTTCACACGCTCTCTTATCTCTGCATGAATGCTTTTCTAAGACATTTTGTTTTTAAGTTAGAGGCTTCTTAGTAAAATTACACAACAGCACATGCAGTTCACCAAGTCCTAAAATGCACTTCTCTCTGTCTCTCTCAGCTCCCTCTGTCAACAAGTCCTCTTCGTTTAATCGGGCCAGTACCAAGCTGCAGAAGGGCTCGTCCTTTGATGCTGCTGGGTAGGTCAAGCAATCCAAATGTTTGCACCATTCTGAACTGTTACGTTCATGTAAAAGTCTGCTGTGCACTTGGACCTATAGTCCTTCGTAGCATGTAGTTTTTTCTTTAATTATAAAGTCTCATTGGTTTCTCATTCTTGCTTTTTACTCTGTTGTCCTCCTCCCAGCGCTCAGCCCCCTGCTGACTGGGCAGTTCCTCAGTCCTCCAGGCTGAAGTACAGACAGCTTTTTAACTCCCACGACAAGATGATGAGTGGACACCTCACTGGTACTCACACACACTCACATGCTGTTGATCATCACCATGTTTCTGTTACGTTTGCATGTAAATGTGTGTGTCTTTCTCTACATTTGATGTGCGTCTGTGTTTCAGGTCCCCAGGCTCGCACAATCCTGATGCAGTCCAGTCTTCCTCAGACCCAGCTTGCCACGATATGGTGAGTACACTGGAATTTAACCCTCCATATCACAACAGAAAACAGCAGTCCTTTAACCCTTTAAAACCGGTCAGAGCCGCACGCTCTGTTTTGCGTAACTATTTTTAAATCCCGGTAGCTCTGCAACCACGTAAGCTAGCGCAATAATTTTTTTTGCATATGAAACCGGAGGAGTTGTACTTACATCTTATGCCATCAGCTTGTCCTCGGTCACAGTTTCCTTCCACATATAGCTTTGCAAAAACTGCATAAAAAGCACTTGCAGCAACAAAAACATAATATTCCAGAAACATGCTTTGCCGATCCGATCAGCTGTTCATAACACTTCCTACGTCCATCAGCTCGAACTATCGCATGTCCGCCATGACCTGCCCGAAACCGGACGTGACGTCATTTTGCGGAAATGTCGTTTTTTACCATCAAGGCCTCATGAGCCTATACTGGTGTTTTTAAAAGTTATGTTTGACTTTATGACTTTCTGTGTCGTTTCTGGGATGCTTAGGACTCATATTGCACTGCTGGAAATAGTTTATTTTGATGCATATGCTGCTTTTTTGCAAATTTGCATTATATTATTTATTTTCGTTTTTCCTGCAGTATATAAAAATTGGTGTATTTCAAAAATAAATCTATGAAGACACTCAAAATAAATTTCCTGTGGTAGGAAACTATTTAGTGCAACTTTTTTGTATTTACAGTTTTGAGGGATAAGCCTCTTAAATTTCTCTAACTAGAAATATATGTTAAAAAAACAAAAACGATTTTAATTTTTTTGTAGTTTATTGCACTTTTTTGCAATTTATGTAATTACTATGCACTTAATTCAGACATATTATTTATATCTGGGCTATAATGGTTGTATTGATGTATAGCAACTTGAAATGCTCCCAAAAATGGCTCCACAGCATGTAAAAATATAATATAAGCTTTGGCGGACTTGGTTCTATGGTAGGTCTTAAAGGGTTAAATCTGACTTTTTCCTTTCATGTTTTCCCCTCAGGAGTCTTTCAGATATCGACCAGGATGGAAAGCTGACAGCTGAGGAGTTTATCTTGGCTATGCACCTCATAGATATGGCTATGTCAGGGTTACCGCTGCCCCCTGTGTTACCTCCAGATTACCTCCCACCATCGTTCAGGTAAATGCTGAACGAAACACGAGGATGTTACTGACGATGTGCTGGTCACTTAAACCAGGAAAACTTAAAGTTTTCCTTCGACCTGAACTAACCACACTGGTCTCTGTGTGCAGCTGGAGTCTGTGTGCAGGGACCTTACAATCATATAACCACATAATAGTAAAAATAGACAGTCAGTCTCATTTTCAAAAAGGTTTCTTTGGAGTTAATGATGTCAGGTGATCAAATATGTGAGTTTTATTCTGATTCAGCATTACAAAGTGAAGTGTTTCCCTGCACTGGAAAAAAATGTCTTGCAGGTTTGTTTTTTATTACTCTGAAATTTATGACTTTAATTAAAACATCTTATTTTTGTTTCTGACATTTCTCCCTCGATCTTTAACAGTTCTTTTTCTTCAGCGCCCCTACAGCTGACCACTTGTTACATGCTAAATGCAAAGATGCAATACTCGATTATTGTTTTGTGCGGCATTGCTTATTTTAAATGATAAAGGTTGAAAGATCTGATCGTTGTTCGTCCCTGTGTGTGAAGGCGTGTGCGCAGCGACAGCGTTCAGTCGGACCAGAAAAGCGTCCAGGAGGAGACGGAGGAGGAAACGGAGAGCAGCCAGGAGAAGAAATTACCAGGTGATTGGTGCTGACCAGCGAGTACACGCTGTTTTATTACTGGTCAAAGTGGAATTAGATTCACCCTGAGCTGCTACTGACGTTTAGACTTATTTTGGCTTCTGCAACCTTCAGTAATGTTTTCAAGCTTCTTCCTCTCATCTAAAACGGTTCTGGCAGTTTCAATTAAATAATTTACAAACCATCTATCATAGCCCACTTTATAAACGTCCTCTTTGTCTCCCTGCAGTGACGTTTGAGGATAAGAAGAGGGAAAACTTTGAGCGAGGGAATCTGGAGTTGGAGAAAAGACGTCAGGCCCTGCAGGAGCAGCAGAGGAAAGAGCAGGAGAGGCTGGCTGCCCTGGAGAGGGAGGAGCAGGAGAGAAAGGTTTGCTCTTTTCACCGTGCACTCCACATTTGATTTGCTCATGGTTTAAGGCTTCTTTATGAGGCCGTAAAATAAACAGCGCTTTCAAAGTTCTGGCTACAATCTCCTGCGTCAGTAAATTATTTAATTCAACTCTTGAAACTTGGGGGATATGGAAACAAATCGGGGTGACGCACGACAAATAGCGGTTTGTTTGTCCTGCCAGCTCATTTCTCTACGTTTGTGCTTCAGGAGCGTGAGCGTCTGGAGCACGAGAGGAGACGGCAACAGGAACTAGAAAAACAGCTGGAGAAGCAGAGAGAGCTGGAGAGGCAGAGAGAAGAAGAGAGGCGCAAAGAGATAGAGAGGAGAGAGGTATGATAGAGAGACAGAGGGAACATCTGCATTTTAATTAAAGAGCCGAAGCTGAAGCATAACTGCTGCAAACTTGTAATTAGTGCTGCAGACAAGCGTACACCAACCCCCCCTTTAAATCACTCACAGTAAAGAGCCTGATTCACACTTCTGCACCAGATAACTAGTCATGTGTAATCAAGTGTATGATCTACTATATGTATATAATGTTTAACCTCCAGTCTTTTGTGTTGTTGTGCAGTTTCTTTATAAAACTGCGTCCTGAGCGTAAACAGAACTTTCTGTGTGTGTGTGGCAGGCCGCTAAGAGAGAGTTAGAGCGCCAGCGTCAGCTGGAGTGGGAGCGTCAGCGGCGGCAGGAGCTTCTGACTCAGAGAAACCGAGAGCAGGAGAGCATAGTTCTGCTCAAAGCCAGGAAGAAGACGCTGGAGTTTGAGCTGGAGGCTCTGGTAATCAAAAATACTCAGTATGTCTGTGAAGGTTCTCAGTCAGGTCGTCGTGGTCTAAGGAGCTTGGAAAGAAAAGCGTCTTTAAGTTGCTTGAAGACGTTTCACCTTTCATTCAAGAAGCTTCTTCAGTTCTAAAGTTGAAATGGTGGAGAGTCCCAGATTTAAACCCAGTGGGAGTTTCCCCCCAAAGAGGGACAAAAGGACCCCCTGATGATCCTCTACCTAATCACATGAGCCAAGGTGTGAAACTGGGTGTGGGTCACAATCAGCCAGGGTTTCTGGTGAGCTCATTGTGAAACCTGACCCCACCCTATCATGTGATTTCCTGAGGTCAGATGGCCCAGGATGTGAGTGGACGTTAAAGCGTCTGGGAAGGGATCTCAAAACTGGATTATAGATGGCAGACAGTTGGTGTCGTAAACCACCGCCTCTGTTCAAAGAAGCATCTATGTCCACTGTGAAAGGCCATCTTTGAACAGAGGCGGTGGCACCAACTGTCTGCCATCTATAGTAAGATAGATCCATCAGACTGCTGCTGGTTGATCACTGTCCTGCCTCTTTGTCAGAGTGTTAGTGTCAGTAGGTCAGACACAGCTGATAATGTGACAATAGAAAGTTGTGATTCTACTTTTTTCCTTTCAGTGTTCTAATTTGGAAGAAAAAGATGGAAACTTCAGCATTTATGAACTGATGTTTTCATTAAATCAAACTAATCACTGCTAATAAAGCTACAGGATTAAGGTTAAGTGTCGTCTCATTCTTCTGCCCTGAGAAGATATTTGGTGAAGTGCAGGCGTGTTTTTCATGAGGCTAAAGGGTCTCTTCTGATTACAGCAAGTAATGAATAGAAGATGAAAATAAATCTGTGAAAAGTGGCTGAAACGTGGGGTCAAACATGAATCCACACAGATTAGAGCAGCTAATCCTTTTTTTCTTTTTCCACAACAGAAAAAGCAAAATTAAAGATTTTATCTTCCATCAACATGACTCGAGTTTGGATTTCACTGTTTTTAAGTATTAAATGTGATCTATTCTGTCTGTTGTTCCTCCAGAATGACAAGAAGAGCCAGTTGGAGGGTAAACTGAAGGATGTTCGGTTTCGTCTGTCGAATCAGAGGAAAGAGGTGGAGCAGACGAACCAGACCCGAGAGACGCGCATCACTGAAATCACGCTTTTGCAACAGCAGCTGCAGGTGTGCCGAGCGAACAAAACCAGCAGCTAATGAATAAACGAATACAGTTCTGACCCCACTGACGACCGGCTCATTACCGTGTACGTGTTAACCCTTTCTGCTGGTCTTTCTGGCTGCGTGCAGGACTCCCAGCAGTGGTTGGGGAGGCTCATTCCTGATAAGCAGAGTCTGAACGAGCAGCTGAAACAGGTTCAGCAGAACAGTCTGCACCGTGAGTACCGCAGACACTCAGCTCACATGTTGTTGTTGTGGATCAGCTGAAATTTCGTCGCTACGATTTTTTTTTTCAGTTTAGTTTCAGTCTCCAGAGATTCTCTTGTTTCAGTTGCATTTTTATCCCTCAGACGCAAAAGGCTTATGGAAGTTTGTAGTTTGTGAATGCGATAACGGCGCGATTTTGAAACTGATACCATAGGTGGGTCTATTGAGTGGTGGCGCTTTTATCTTCATTATAGTTAACTAAAATGTTTTTTAGCATCTAGTTTTTAGTTTAAGGTAAATGTTTTAACCTTGGTTGTGATGAAATATTTTGTTTCTGATAAAAACGTTCAAAGTAAATATTTTGCTTCAATTTTAAAAAGGGATTAGGAGTGCGTACGTTTTACCTCGTTAACTGTCTGTTCTGCTAATTACTGCGTAGCTTGGAAACTTCTTTGATTCATTAACTTGCTGCTGTCTCGTGCTGTCTGTGTGTGTGTACTTAGGTGATAGTCTGTCGTCCCTGCAGAAGGCCGTCGAGCAGAAAGAGATGAGCAGACAGCAGCTCAGAGAGCAGCTTGATGCTGTGGAGAAAGAGACGAGGGCCAAGCTGCTGGAGATAGACGCTTTCAACACTCAGCTGAAGGTAAAGAGATAAATGATCAACAACACTGTGCAGGACAGGAAAGCCACAAACACACTGGGCAGGGTTTTTCCTGTGTACGTGTTGGCATCCCTAAAAGAGGCAGCGTAAAAGACATTTTAACCATTTTTTAATATCATGGTTCACTTTTTCTAGCATAAAATATACTAAAATGTATAACAGTTGTGCTCACGCGTGTCATTGCCCCACAGGAAAAACCCAGCCAGGAAATGCCAGGTCACAGTATTATGTGGTTTGCCTAATAAATTAAAGAGTTTAACATAAAAAGAAGCATAAAAATAACAGATATGAATCTAATACTATGTTACAACTGTGATATTTGTCTTGTTGTTGTTATTCATTTTTGTTTGGAAGCTTGGTGTTTTCACACAAGTGCTTTTTCCAATTCACCTTAAATATATCTCTATGTTAAAACAGTCTATTCTATTTAAATAAACCTAACATTATTAAATCTGTTGATTATAAGAGTAAATAAAATCTAATTTTGGTGCTGAGAAGCATATTTTATTTCCTTGTAACGTAGACGTGAAGTAGACGCAAACAAAGTCATTTCTAACACAGAAGCTGTTTTTCTGACTGAATCCCTAAATCACGTCTGTCCATCCCTCATAACCACATCCTCACAGCTTGGTTTGTCACAGCTTCCATGTTTACTGATGTTCTATTTATACCTGACTGCTGCTCTGTTTGTGTTCACGTTGCTGTTGTTTTCAGTGTTAACGCTGATTGGCGTGTTTTTGGAGAGTGTACGCAGGAACATTGAGTCCAGCTGCTTCGCGTAGCTTTCACACAGTTCACTACAGAGAGATGAAGATTTTATTCCTCCGGAATTGGATCACAGCAGTCTGTTTACGTGTCCCAGAGCCCCTTTTGTCCCCGTTTCGTATTTATTTCCTCTGGATTTACCCCGGACAGCGAGACAGGTCAGAGAGGAGAGAAACAGTCTGCTTAAACAAGGAGGAGAATGAGAAGAAAGGGAGGATAGCAGAGACTAAACAGACCACAGTAAACTGATTTTCTTGCAGCTAATCTAATAAAGTTGTCTCTCAGTTGGATTCAGTTAAACCACGATGCAGTGATTGGGTAAAGCCTAGCAGCATAGGAGCAAACACATAAGCGGCGTATGTAACCATTTCTCTGCAGAGGAACACGCAGCCGTCTCTGAGTGGTGTTATTCTTTGCAAACAGAGGCCGAGGCCACTGAGACATAATCGATATTTGACTATCCTTCCCTCCACCTTCCTTTCTACGCCACTTCCTCTCCCTGAAATCTTCTCTTGTCACTCTGCTGTGCCTCATCCGGCACCTTCTGCCTTTTCTGCTTCTATTGGCTGTCCTCGTCTATATTTTGTTCCCGTTTCTTCCACCTGTATTTCTCGCATTCATTTTCTCCCTGTTTTACTCTTTGTTTATTCCACATAATAAACCCTTCCTTCTATATTTTCTACTCTTTTATTTTTATTTCCTATACTGGCCTTTTGCTCCCTTTCCCATGCCAGTCTCTGTGTGAGTTCTATGCCAACCACTGTGCCAGGATAGATGCCCTGCGACGCCAGCTTCAGGAGGAACAGAGAGGGAGACAGGTAGAGCACACTGCCACTGCTGGACTGGGGTGGTACTGCAGCTGGGACATACTCTAATATAAAACAATATCAAATTCTGTAATTAACACTAAGCCATTAATGGCAAAATGTGGAAGAAGGAGTGGGTTCTGCATTTTGATTGGACCTGATTTGGCAGATTATCAGAGGAATGATTTGAACTAAAACACTGTACACCCTCTTGTGAGAATACTAACCTGCAGGCTTGAAGTGTTTTAGTCACTTTAGAAGGCTTTGCTGTCCTTAACACCAACAAACCAGACTTCTGGTCTGATTTGTGGTAACATTTCAGTGCATCGCTTGCACTGCACTGTGCTGTCCCCGCCAGCTAGAGAGATGTACCGCGGCCAGTCGAGGTCTTGTAATTGTCGAGCTGTGAGGCACCGATGTAGTCTGTGTGCTGCTTATTGCTAATCTCACACGTCAAAGTCAGGAGAACCTCTAACAAGGAGGAGTGCACCACTCGCTACTGATCCCGGCTCTGTAGATGCACTGATGAAGCAGCAGGACATGACTGACAAAGGCTTTAATAAGGTTGTAACAGTTCTGACTCGGAGACGGAAACTTCAGCACGAATGTTTGCTGCTGCTGTTAATGCCGAGTTAAAGACTCAAAGGTGACATTAACATCCTGCTGATAGCTTCATTTTAAGATGTCTGAAGGTTCTCAGTCATCCAGGTCATCGTAGTCTAAGGAGCAAAGAAAAGCGTCTGGACTTCTTTAAGTAGCTTGAAGATGTTTCACCTCTCATCCAAGAAGCTTCTTCAGTTCTAAGGTCAAATGGTGGAGAGTCCCAGATTTAAACCTAGTGGGAGTGTCCCCCCACAGAGGGACAAAAGGACCCCCTGATGATCCTCTAATCGCCTGAGCCAAGGTGTGAAACTGGGTGTGGGTCACAATCAGCCAGAGTTTCCGGTGAGCTCTTTGTGAACATTGGAAGAGAAGAGCCACCTCCACAGGACAAGACTCAGCTGTTCAATCTGCATCTAAAGGTCAAAGGTCACTCTTTCAAGGATGCCAATGTTCACATTTTGGACAGAGAGGACAGATGGTTTGAAAGAGGAGTGAAAGAAGCATCTATGTCCACTGTGAGCGACCATCTTTGAACAGAGGCGGTGGTTTACGTCACCAACTCTCTGCCATCTATAATCCAGTTTTGAGTTCCCTCTCCAGACGCCTTAACGCCCACTCACATCCTGGGCCATCTGACCTCAGGAAATCACATGATAAGGTGGGGCCAGGTTTCCCAATGAACTCACCCGAAACTCTGGCTGATTGGGACCCACACCCAGTTTCACACCTTGGCTCAGGCGATTAGAGGATCATCAGGGGGTCCTTTTGTCCCTCTGTGGGGGGAAACTCCCACTAGGGTTATATCTGGGACTCTCCACCATTTGACCTTAGAACTGAAGAAGCTTCTTGGATGAGAGGTGAAACGTCTTCAAGCAATAAAGAAGTCCAGACGCTTTTCTTTCCAAGCTCCTTTGGCCTTCATTTTAAGACTTTTAAATGCAGGATTTTTTGACATCTCTAAAGATTATTGACACGATGAGTAATCTGGATATACATGAGAATAATCTTTATTTTTTGTTCATCTATTTCTGATTAAGTGATCAGGCCTGCAGTAAAAAACCTATTTATCGAACATACGTTTGTTTTAAAGGCGAAGCAGGAAAAAAATGGGTAAAGCCGGTTTAAGCAAGCTTACTTACTGAAACTTACAAAACCTTTTTAGGTTCCAAACTCTTACTTATGATCCAAAGCAAGGTGACAATGAGAGGCAGCCAGCGTTTTACCTCTGATGAAACTAACAGCACATTAATCACTGCAGTGACTCACGAGAGCCTCCCTGCATGAGTCAAGGCCTTATTGTGCAAGCCTGCTTTTCCTTTAGTGTCTCAGAAGAATCAGACTGATCCACCTAATATTGAAATTAACTGGTCATGTGACACGAGCATGAGGTTACATGGACTAACTAACCCCAACAAAAATGACTTGGTGTGTACAGAAAAAACCAACAAAGAAATCTACTGACAAATATTGTGTGTGTCTGTGTTTTGAACTGTGCGCGTGTGCGTGTATACATATATGCGTGTGTGTTTCAGCACCAGGAGCAGGGGCAGCTGCAGGAGTGTGTGTCAGCCGTCAGAGTGTGTCTGACTCGGCTAGACCGCGTTATAAAGGTCCATGAAACAAACCAGCCTCCCATCACGCCCCTCCTCCTGTCGCCATTCTTTGCTCTTCTTCTTCTTCCTTCTTTTCCTCATCACTGTTCTTCCTTTCTGTCTCTTCTTCTCTTCACACTAAATTTGTCTCTATCTTTGCCCCTGATCTTTTGCTCTGTTAGGCTGGTGTTGGCTCACTACTGATCCAGCTGGCTAGCTGTGCTGCTGTAGTTAAAGGAACAGTTCAGCCCAGAATCAAAGTTGGTCTGAGTTGCGACGTTTTTGGAGATGATCGATGACTCTTTAATAAAATGAAACTAAATGAAACTCACCTTTTGAAAAGCAAAAACCTGCAGGTTTAGATCTCACCCTGGGTCAGCCACACCTGAATCAAAGGAGTAGTTCATTACCAGGAAGTAATTTAGCCATTTAAATCAGCTTTGTTGGACCAAGGACACATCTTGATGCAGGACACCGGCCCCCAGCCCTGACATACAGTGGACGCAGTCAGCAGTAAACTATGTAGATTGCCTCAATTAGCTAACCTACAGGAGGGACAATCCTCACACAGACACACATCACTGTCATGCCTGTCATCTGGATGTCCTTGCTCTCACTAAGTAGTTTTTTTGATATAACTTCTTGATTATAATAATATAAAAAACAAAACAGGAAGTAAACACCTGTAGATTAATGCGTAGATGATGATTGTAACTATGCAACTCACACCAAGACAATATAGACGAGAGAGCGCTACACACCGGGTGAAATGTGTGTATCCATGATGATACGTTATGGTGAAATGTCCCTTCACTACAGCAGGTATATTACTTTAGGTGACTTTATGCTGTTGCTATGCTGGGATTTACTAGATTACAGATGCTATACTGTAATCCTAAAGCCTGCGTGCTACCAAATTATGTTTCAGCCAGACATGTAGAAGGTGCTAGAAGTTAACCAGCCTAATGTGGCAATAAACTAGACCTGATCTGGACAAACGTTTGTGTTTTTGTGTGTGTGTGTGGTCTCTGTTGTTTCGTGTATCCTCCACTTCCTGTTTGAGGTGATGTGGAGGTTTCTGTCTTCACATTTGTAGTTCGGCTCGTTGTGTCTCTCGATTGCTCGTTTCCGGAGGTTTCCTCACATCGGTTGTTTGGCTGAAACACGACAGCTGCCTTGTGTTGTTGTTATAGTAACAGAGTGTGTTCTAATGGCACAGCTGGTTGTCATGACTACACAGAACTGCCCCTCCCCCTTCCACAGTTGCATCCCTTCACTTCCCTTCAATCCCCCACCCGCCCATACATTTTTTTTTTGACCTCTAACCCATCCCACGAACATACTGTGCGCCGTGCAAGCTCCGCCCCACCACCATGACCAAAGCCTTCTATTACGGGCCGGGTCTGTTTCCAAGTCACATCCCTTCCCACGTACTGATAACATATAGAAAAGTTTGTTTTTTAATCATACTCGGACAGAAACACACGTTGCAGGGACTTGAGTGCAGGCAGCTGGTCCCCCACATCACCACCATTTACTTTTTATCTGATTCTGGGGCAGAGCAGAGACGCTATTCTTGGATACCTCGTGGTCCTTTAAGAAGAGAGGTGGGGACGTGCCTGAAACACCTGAACTTAAGAAGCATCCAGAAAGCATTCAAGTAATTTCTACCACTCGTATCGGCAGTCTTATCTTTTCAGCTGTGATCATTAAATCGACAGCTTCTCTTTCACACTCACAGGTGATGAACAGTATGTGCATTCAAAGGCTTGTTCCAGGAAAATCAGAGAAGCAGTGGATTTAAAATAATGTCACCTGAGCAGCAACAATAAAACAGGATTCTATAAGGACAAATGTTCCTTGTCTCACTTCCTTGTTGTGTAATAACTGTTACGCAGTGGTGTAAAGTGAGTGCATATTTAGTTGCGATGAAATATATTGAGCCTATTTCACACCTTCACTTATTTGTGTTAAGTCTGCAGCATCAGAACATCCTGATAAATTCACAGAGGAAGTTCAAAACTAGCTTGAACTGAATAAAGGGAAACTCCACGAGAAAGAACACAAACTGAGGACACTTTTATGACGTGTCACTGTATCTCTGTATATACAGATCATACAGAGGGAGCCTTTTGTTTCCCATCAGCTGAGCCTTTCAGATTCTGATTGAATTTGCAGGGTTGGTGTGTAAACAGAAATAATTCTCTCCTAGAGGTCAGCGAAACGTCTGCTCTGCCCTGACTTTCCTCTGTAAACACTTTCCTGGGAGTTTCTAGACTCAGGCACTCACCTGCAGTCTTACATTAATTCCACTTAATACATTTTTAGTGGAATGAGGATTATCCAAAGTGTAACGATTGGTCTAGTCGATAGGTGACGTCATGGTAACCATTTCCTTGTTAACCTTTCTGTCACTTGGCTGTTCTGAGTGACTTACACTGAGTCTTGAGGAGAGACGCTGCCAGGTGTAGATATAAAGGTAATGCATGACATCCTAACCTTTGGATCAAATCTGTTTAAGGTCATGATCAAAAGCAGCAGCCGCCATCGCTCCACAAAAAGCCTTCCACTGCACATCAGCTCCGAAAGCACGGCGTAAGCGCCGACGTCAGTGTCTGCAGGTTCTCTGTGACATGTGATGTTCTAGTTCGACTGGTTGAAAGAAATGAGACTTCCCAAACAGAAGGCTTCAGTTTAGCGTCCTGCCTCGTCCGTTTTAGATTAAACTAACAAGACTACCAAAGTAAAGGGGCGGAGCTTGCCTCGCTCACCTGACTAATACAAACATGCTGCTACTGCCGGTGTTGGTGTTCTTGTTTGTTGTCGTTGGACGCCCTTAGCAACCAGCCCTGTGACCCCACTTCCTCCTCATCGCTTGTTCCTTCCTGTATCCCGTGATGCTTTGCAGGAGCTGAGGGAGATCCACACCCGGCAGCAGAGACAGAAACAGAAGGAACTGGAGGGAGACACACACACACAGACACACACACAGTCTCACATACACACCCCGAGCGAGAGGAAGTCCGCTGAGCTGCAGGAGGGCAGGTAAGAGTCAAGTGGAGAGGATGCAGTACCAGAAAATGCAAAAGGCAGTCACTCAGCAGCCACCTGGGCCATTTTTTCTGTGGTTGTTTTGAAGCATTATACAAATTAACTTTAATTTGAGTGGTTAAAATTGTGTTTATGGAATTGCTTCTCAAATCCAGTTTAAAAACTGCTGGAAAGTTTCGCTAAACTTGCCCCAAAATCAGAGTTTTAATGATCTTATTTCACAGGTTGTCGTCAGAGGAAGGTGCCACCTGGAAGGAGGAAGCAGGAGGCTCTGCTCCGCAAGCTCCAAGCCCCGCCTCCGTTCCTGCATCCCACGCATGGCTAAACAGAGTGACGCAGGAAGAGGAGGAGAGGAAAAGGAGAGGGATGGAGGAGGAGCAAGAGGTCAGGAAGGGAGCAGGATCGACAGAAGAGAAGGAGGACGAGGGAAGAGGCAAGAAGGAAATGCAGGAAAAACTAAACAAGCTTTTCAGCCAGCCGGCTGACCCCTGGGCGTCAGCAGGTGTGTTAACACGTGCGTTTAGTGCTTTCTCCACCGGCGTGTTGCTTATGTCTGCTAAATAATGCTGAGTAACATGCAAATAAAATGTCACTATTTCACTGACTTCAAACTGGAGCTCAGACCTCAGCATGTCCCGTAACTGTCACATAATTCAGTTAAAAATGTTCCAAAATGACACAAACACCAAACTCACAGTGTGGAGGTATCCACCTGTATGTCACACACGGTTGTTAAGTAAGTGGAAACTATCCATAGACACCCAAGCTGTGTTTTCACTGGTCTATAAACACGACATCTTCACAGCTGATTTTAAATTTACACTGTATGAGAAGAGACTCAATTTTGGAGTCAGCCTCAAGTGGCAGCTACAGGAACTGCGGCTTTTGCCACTTCTGACAACTCGGCTCCGTGATGACGAATTTCTTTTTAGCCCTTTGAGACTGTAACATCAAAAACCCATTGACTTAATCATTCAAAAAACCTGTGTGCTCTGGTAGGTGTTTTTAAAAAAGCAGAAAAGCTTCTTTTATATTTCAGGAGAGAAACGAGCGCACATAAACACCGAACTCTGAATTTAGTGCTAAAGACATAATTCCTGTCTAGCAGGAAGTGCTTCACTATAAAGTAGGGCTGCACGATTAATCGTTAGAAAATCGCAATCTCGATTCATACTTATGTGCGATCTCATTTCCAAATGACAACGATTTAAAAAAAAAAAAAAAAAAAAAAGACAACGATTGTACCGCATTTTGATCTGGGACGTAATCTGCATGAAAACAAGCGCTCACTCTTCCTGCTCAACAAATGACGAGGGCGGAGCCTTATACCACGTGATACAGAAGCTGGCTGCTAAAATTAGCAGGAAAAAACAACGGAGAGCTCGTCAGGGATGACAAGAAAGTGACAGGTGAAAATCCGTCCCGGTCAACCACCCAAACATCAATAACGGGAACCTTATACAGCGCTTCCCTATACCCGTCGAACTCCCGCAGGCACAAAGAAATTACAGAGGCTATCACTTATCACCTGACCAAAGATATGGCTCCATCAACACTGTGCAAAACGAGGGATTTAGGAAAATGATCAACACCCTAGACAAACGCTACACAGTGCCGTCCCGCAACTATTTTTCTATTGTTGCACTACCTGCTCTATACACGCAGCGTCGAGCAACGGTGGAGACGCAATTTCAAGCAGTACAACATTTTGCGGCAACGACAAAATGTGAGACATTTGTTGTTTTTATGTTTATTTATTGTTTTTATGTTCAGTCTCAACTGTTACGAAGTTGATGTGCAGTTAATAAGTGCAATAAATATTTATACTGGAAAAGAAAATCGTGAGAGAATCGTGATCTCAATTCTAAGCAGAAAAATCGTGATTCTCATTTTATGCAAAATCGTGCAGCCCTACTATAAAGCCTGCATTCTTTTCATTTGCTCAGCAGGGATCTATTCTCTCTTACTAATAGTTGTATTTTTCTGCTTAGTCACAGTGGAAAAAGCTCCAGGTCCCAGTTTATTTGACCAGAAGGCTTCAGTCAGCGCCTTCGACCAGCAGCAGCAGCCGGTGAAGGTGGTGTACTACAGGGCTCTGTATCCGTTCGACGCTCGTAGCCACGATGAGATCAGTATCACTCCCGGAGATGTTATTATGGTATGTAGTTTACAGAAAAATCTGCTCTCAGATGATGAGCTAAGCTCACTACAGTCAGCGATGGTCACGTAAAGGACTTCCATAACGTGTCTTATTTGTTTGTGTTTATTCTTTCTGAAGGGTGTGTGTGTGGCTGTGCGGTGTGTGTATTAACGTTTTCCTCTCTCCTCTGCTGTGCAAACTGAAGGTGAAGGGGGAATGGGTAAGTTCTTGCCCCCCCCACCCGCCCAGTGATGTGCCTCCACCAATCACAAGCCAGAAACGCTTTCATCTCACGTCGCCTCCATGTTCATTCATTTTCAGTGGATGAATGTTTGTGGTTTTTGTTTGTTTCAGTTACTGCAGTCAGATCTGTAACGTCGTGCTATTTTTAGTTAGTGTGGAAACCTGTGAGTGTGCTTAGCTATCAGCCAAAGACTGGTGACTACAGCACAGAGGCTATTTTAATTCCCACATAAATAAACTAAACAAATAAAAATATCCCAGCTTGCAGTTTTCCATTTCTCATGTAAACATATCACATTATTCCGTCCCACTTCCCTGTCACTATTTTAAGAAGGGAAAACAGAGGAAATCTACTTTTTAGCTTGTAGCCACATTTCAGTGAGATGTTACTTATTGCAGTGTCGTTTCTGACAGATTGGGGCTGGGACCATGAGGAACAGGTGGAGGTTTCAAATTTATAAAGTGCATTAAAAAAAAACTCATACTTGTTTTATTTTTGCCTAATTTGACATTGTCTCCTTGTGCATCTCTGTAAAGCTTCTAGCACTCCTCCTACCTTTAGATTGGTCACTAGGAGCTTGTTTCTACTGCATCCTCACGTGTTTCAGTACAGCAGCAAATTTAATACATTCTGGTAGAGGGAGCCCAATCTGAGACTGGACTGTGAGTGAGCAAAGACTGTGCCGGTGTGGCCAAGAAGTCAAAAAAAGATTTAGTTTAGCTGCTAATTTTTCATCTCTATTTAATACAGAAATACTTTTTTAATGGCTCTGTGGTTTTTTTCTTATATTTATGGCAAATATCCTAAAATTTACAGATGTAGTTAATTGTGGTTTTCAGTTATGGTTCAGTTACCTGTTAAAAATCCACCTCAAGGCCACTGTAGCAGTAAACCTGTTCTGTCTGTCTGTTAAAATACGTGCCTGCCCATGGTGCGCTGCTCTGTTTGAGGATGTTCTAATGTCAGAGCTGCACAAGGATGCTTAGGGGCCAAATTTAAATCGGTTGTTTTCGGGCAGAGTCGTGGGACTTTTTGCGCCTCGTGTTGTTTTTCGCATCATTTGTCCACTAATCAGGATCTGATCAGCTGCTGTTTCCACCGTTGTTATTGTTTGCGCCACTCCCACCACGAACATGACACGTGCATCTCTATCCCTTGCGTGCCACGAGAGCTGTCCTAATCCCGTCCCTGCGCTCTGATAGGTCGATGAGTCGCAAACAGGTGAGCCCGGTTGGCTGGGAGGTGAGCTCAGAGGGCGGACCGGTTGGTTTCCTGCCAATTATGCAGAGCGTATACCCGACAGTGAAGCGCCAATCACGCTGCGCTCCACAGTCTCAGCCACGACCTCCTCGACCCAGCAGCCGATGACTACGCCCCCTCCCGCCCCAGGACACGCCGCCTCCTCCACCACGTCCTCTTCTAACAGCAACTGGGCGGACTTCAGCACAACGTAAGTGCCATCAAAGTCCGATTCGCTGACATTTGACGATTTGTTTGTCCGTTACTGACCCACAGACACGTCGGTCACATCATATTAATATGCATGCTCGCAATATTTCCAGCTGGCCCTCAAACACAACCAGCCAATCAGACAGCGAGGGCTGGGACGCGTGGCCGACCTCTTCGGCCAGTCAGAATCCATCTCTGAGCGTTCCCTCGGCACAGCTGCGGCAACGCTCCGCCTTCACTCCCGCCACCATGACGACGGGTTCCTCTCCTTCTCCCGTACTGGGACAGGTAACGACAGAAACAATATTTCTCTGGTTTTGCATCTCTTTCTGCTGAGCGTGACGGCTGTGACTCTCCGTGTCTCTCAGGGAGAGAAGGTCGAGGGTCTTCAGGCTCAGGCCTTGTATCCCTGGAGAGCCAAGAAGGAGAACCACCTAAACTTCAACAAAAACGAGGTAGAGATCTCCGGGTTACTAATTTCTTTCTCTTTTTGTTGCGTTTTAATCGTAATAACTGAAGTTTTTATTTGATGCAGATAATAACAGTGTTGGAGCAGCAGGACATGTGGTGGTTGGGTGAACTGCAGACCGGACAAAGAGGCTGGTTCCCCAAAAGTTACGTGAAGCTCATCTCCGCCACCATGACGGCGCCCCCTGGTGTTCCAGCAGCAGCAGCACGCAGCAAAAACACTAAGTACGTCAAAAAGCTTCGAGCTTTTTCCTTTAACCCTTTAAGACCTACCATAGAACCAAGTCCGCCAGAGCTTATATTATATGTTTACATGCTGTGGAGCCATTTTTGGGAGCATTTCAAGTTGCTATACATCAATACAACCATTACAGCCTACATTTTAATAATATGTCTGCATTAAGTGCATAGTAAATACATAAATTGCAAAAAAGTGCAATAAACTACAAAAAAATTAAAAATCGTTTTTGTTTTTTTAACATATATTTCTAGTTAGAGAAATTTAAGAGGCTTATCCCTCAAAACTGTAAATACAAAAAAGTTGCACAAAATAGTTTCCCACCACAGGAAATTTATTTTGAGTGTCTTCATAGTTTTATTTCTGAAATACACCAATTTTTATACACTGCAGGAAAAACGAAAATAAATATTATAGTGCAAATTTGCAAAAAGCAGCATATGCATCAAAATAAACTACTACAGTTTTTGCAAAGTTATATGTGGAAGGAAACTGTGACCGAGGACAAGCTGATGGCATAAGATGTAAGTACAACTCCTCCGGTTTCATATGCAAAAAAAATTATTGCGCTAGCTTACGTGGTTGCAGAGCTACCGGGATTTAAAAATAGTTACGCAAAACAGAGCGTGCCCGCTTAGACCGGCTTTAAAGGGTTAAACAAGCTGTTATGTTGTGACACTGGGCGCTTTGCTCACATAAAAAAAAGGAGAATTATTTCATGTATTTAATGATTTTTTTCTTATCTCTTTGTCTCTCCCAGTGAAACAGGAGCATCGGAAAGCCCGCCCAATGGAAAACGCCCCTCCCCCTCCCCGACAAAGCCTTCAGAGTCGGGTGAAGGTAACGAACGCAAATGTGGACGAGTTTGCTGAAACGTCAGCGAGCTTCTCGTCACTCACTCTGTCTGCATGCTTTCATACAGAATACGTGGCCATGTACACCTACGAGAGCAATGAACAGGGGGACCTGAGTTTCCAGCAAGGGGACATCGTCGTGGTGACGAGGAAAGAAGGCGATTGGTGGACGGGGATGGTCGGAGGAAAGACCGGAGTCTTTCCATCCAACTACGTCAAACCACGGGACTCCACGTCAGAGGTGAGAGCTCATTTTGAACAAATTAGGGGAAGAATAGAAGATCTTCAGGTAAATATTTCTAATCACTGTGACTCTGAATCTTTGCCCACAGTCACTGGGAACAGCAGGGAAGACGGGAAGCCTTGGGAAGAAACCAGGTAGGCCTGTAATGTTACCAAAATGCACTTTTCCTGTTTTCCTCTGAATACCAAACTGATTTTCCTTAATTAAAGTGTCAAACTGAGCAGTAAATATCTTAATTCACTCTTCGTTGTCCTTGTTGTGCCAGTCGAAGTTAAAGCCATGTGGAAGAGAACTTGTCTGATTTAAACCTTCAAAATAAAACTCACACAGACCAGGTGTCAGAGACTAAAAGAAGAAAAAAATAAAACCCCTCATCATCTTCTTCCTGTTCAGAGATCGCTCAGGTGATCGCCCCCTACAATGCTACAGGAGCAGAGCAGCTGACTTTAGCCCCAGGACAGCTCATCCTCATCAGGAAGAAGAACCCAGGGGGCTGGTGGGAGGGCGAGCTCCAGGTACACAAGACACAACCGTCACTTAATCTCTGCCTGACACAGTAATGAGGTAGAGAAGGATAGGTATGATGGGAAACGCTGACATGGATTAAGTGAGACACAAATATTCACCAGATAACTTTTTAATCTGTATCATTTTATTTACAGAACAAAGCTAAATTAATTACCTGCTGTATTTTGTCATTATGTACATAATTTGTTTTACATATTGGTTTGTGACTGATGGCATCCTTTGATTTTATTGGTCCAGGCTCGAGGGAAAAAGCGCCAGATTGGTTGGTTTCCAGCCAATTATGTGAAGTTGCTGAGTCCCAGCACCAGCAAGACGACGCCCACAGAGCCCACACCTCCTAAACTGGCCCCTGCCAGCACAGGTACATCCACACTTTACCACAACACCTACAGAGGCCCTTCAGTCCATTGTGAAACGTGCTGAAGAAGAAGAGGTGCACCTTTTTTAACCCTTTAAAACCGGTCGGAGCAGCACGCTCCGTTTTGCGTAACTATTTTTAAATCCCAGTAGCTCTGCAACCACATAAGCTAGCGCAATAATTTTTTTTGCATATGAAACCGGAGGAGTTGTACTTACATCTTATGCCATCAGCTTGTCCTCGGTCACAGTTTCCTTCCACATATAGCTTTGCAAAAACTGCATAAAAAGCACTTACAGCAACAAAAACATAATATTCCAGAAACACGCTTTGCCGATCCGATCAGCTGTTCATAACACTTCCTACGTTGGATTAGACGTCAGCGCGAACTATCGCATGTCCGCCATGACCTGCCCGAAACCGGAAGTGACGTCATTTTCGCGGAAATGTAGTTTTTTACCATCAGGGCCTCAATGAGCCTATACTGGTGTTTTTAAAAGTTATGTTTGACTTTATGACTTTCTGTGTCGTTTCTGGGATGCTTAGGACTCATATTGCACTGCTGGAAATAGTTTATTTTGATGCATATGCTGCTTTTTTGCAAATTTGCTCTATAATATTTATTTTCGTTTTTCCTGCAGTATATAAAAATTGGTGTATTTCAAAAATAAAACTATGAAGACACTCAAAATAAATTTCCTGTGGTGGGAAACTATTTTGTGCAACTTTTTTGTATTTACAGTTTTGAGGGATAAGCCTCTTAAATTTCTCTACCTAGAAATATATGTTAAAAAAACAAAAACGATTTTCAATTTTTTTGTAGTTTATTGCACTTTTTTGCAATTTATGTAATCACTATGCACTTAATTCATACATATTATTAAAATCTAGGCTGTAATGGTTGTATTGATGTATAGCAACTTGAAATGCTCCCAAAAATGGCTCCACAGCATGTAAAAATATAATATAAGCTCTGGCGGACTTGGTTCTATGGTAGGTCTTAAAGGGTTAAAAAGGCTTTGCATTCTCTCTACTGGCCAGCAGGGGGCAACTCCTGTGGCTGTAAAAGGATTCAGCTTGTATACAAGTCTATGGGACCCCAGACCTCAGTTTCCTGAAGCGTTCGTGGTGTTTGTGCCTCGTTTGAAGTCTAATATACCAGAGTTTTTGTTTTTGACCCCATGTAGAGTAAAATAATTGATATTGTCGGGTAGTTTGTATTTTGGATGCAGCCAATCTTGCAGCTTTTGTGTGCAACCAAATGGACTTAAAGACACACAGTTCATCAGATTTGATGCCGTTAATAATTATTGAGTGTCAGAACGTGACACTAATAATCTGTCCCTGTTCCCCGTCTCTGGTCCTGAAGCTCTGTGTCAGGTGATCGGCATGTACGACTACGTGGCGCAGAACGACGACGAGCTGGCCTTCCAGAAGGGTCAGGTGATCACAGTGCTCAACAAAGACGACTGTGATTGGTGGAAAGGAGAGCTCAACGGGAGGGAGGGTCTGTTTCCTAGCAACTACGTCAAACTTACCACAGATACTGACCCGAGCACGCAGTGTGAGTACCACAAACACACACACACTTCCTGCGTGGAACATATACAGACGTACTAACCGACTCCCAATGTGAATACAAAGTAGTGTAACACACTAAAACGAACTCTCCCACACACACACTCTCTACACACACACACACAGCCCAGAGCCAGGTGTGGAGATGCTGTCCCTCTGTCTTTGATTGACCTCCCCGGGCTGATTTGACCTCTCACCTTTCACCTTGACACTCCTTTGGGCCTCTTTGATAACCTCCCAGTCATACACCACCTCTGGGTGGTGTGTGTGTGTGTTCGTATGTGCATGCGTGCGTGTGTGTGTGTATTTGCATGTATTAGTGTGCAAGTGTCCCCTCTTCCCTGCATGTGTCCCTTCAGCATGATCCACCATAGACTCAGAGTTTCTAGAGCGGAGCAGAGAGATGTTGGCAGTAAACAGGAACAGACTGTGTCTGTGTACAGGCAGGGTTCTCAAAGTGAGGCTCGTGGACTAGTGGTGGACCGAAGTTTAGGTCAAGCCACATAGATAAAAAACGAAACAAAAACCAAGGCAGCATTTCTCCTTAATTTTGATCCTTGATCGAGCCAACTGAGCAGACTGAACCTGTTGAACTTGAGCAGAGCAGAGCTGATGTAAAGTAACGAAAAGTCACTTTGGTAATGGTAAAAAACCCCAAAACAATATAAAAACCATCAAATACTCATCAAATTTTAGCCCCGCCCTATCCCAGTATTCACAATGGTGCCAGGGATCGATGATGGTCAAAGTGACCCGCGATACGTCAACAATTAAAGTGATTTTTATCTGTTTTCCATTAAGTTTTTATTATTATGAGATTCATAACAGTCTGTTTCAGTCGTTTCACTTTCATCGTCTACAAACTGCCTGTATCACATACCTGTGCACACGTCTGTTGCACATATCAAATGACAACAAGAGCAGGAGAAGAATATTTCTTACTGTTGGATTGATTTTTAAAATCTGAGTTTAATGTAAATCTTGTTCCCAGCCACCCACCCCGGGTGTTTCTTTTAGGGGAAAAACACATCTGTGTGTGGGGAGGGTGAGATATTTAAGCTAGAGAAAAAAACTTAAAGAGCCTTCACTAATGAAGGTCGGCTAAATCGGGTTTTTTGTGCTTGTTTGGGCCTCAACTTATATATTACAGAGGGTGAGAGGCTGCTCGGCCACCTACAGTGAAGCCACACGGGGCAACGAAACGACTGCACTTTTTGGATGAGCTGCATACATCTATATATTAACTAGAAGTTAATAATAACAAGTTTATAAAATCGTGTTTTCCTGAGTATTTGGATCAGTTACAGCTTCGAACCGTAACACAACCTCAGTACTCAAAATTAAATGTATTGTGGCGTCAAATGAAAACAGTAAAAACCGTCACCGATTCCTGTGGTCGGTGTTGAAGAGCGAAAATAAAATAATTTCATTTTTTAAACTCTGATCTCTGTAAATGTGAATTTTTTAGAGAAAAGGTTGATCAGTTAAGCTGCTGGTTACTGTTTACTGCACATGTAAGTGTGACAGGTCCACATATAACACAAACTAAGAGTCTGTGTCCAGTTTTTAATAGAAATCTGTGAATTTCTGGTTCTTTCTTCTATTTGAAAATAAATGTTACACAACGTTACAACGTTACACAAACCAAACGATCTCCTGCCGACTCGCTGCCCGCTGTAGCTCCTCTGTTTCTATGCTGGGTTAGACCACGCCTCCACACTCTCCGCCTTGCTGCACGCTCCACCCACCTAGCGGCCCGACTGGTTGTTGTTGCTGTTGTTCTTGTTGTTGTTTTGTTTAGTTGTTTTTGTTGATGTTTGTTGTTGTCGTCCTCTCTCTAGGATCATATCATTACCCAGAACCCCCCTCTCCTCAAAGCCCTCAAAGAGACCCACTAGGCCACGCCCACTAGGCCACTCAACCAATGGGACAGCAGCAAGAGGTCACATGACCCGGAAATGGCGACTCTCCACCAGTAGAAGCCAGAGAGAGAGAGAGAGACAGACAGACAGACAAACAGACTGTAACGTTAAAGCGCCCTCTGCTGGCGAGATCTCTGACTGGACTTGGCCAAACTCTGTTTATCTGAGGCTCTGGCTGCACACAGCACTGTTCAGCAGGAGGGAGATCAGTAGTCAGGACTCCTCTCCTCCTCTTAAACTCTTCTTCCTCTTCTTCTTCTTCTTCTCTTCCTGTTTTATCCGTTCCGAGATGCTTAGATAAGGAGGGAAGGGAGAAAGGAGGAGACTATTGATCTCCTTTTATCCAAGACTGGACTGATGAACATGTTTTTGACTGGATCACAGTGACTGTAAACACACACACACACACACACACCGTGCTAGCGTGGTAAAGTGGATAGTGGGTCGTTTTGTGGCTTTATGGGAGACTCTCTCATTAGAATCAGTCGCTCAGCTCATCCTCCCTCCTCATTCCTCTTTCTAAATTATTTTTTAACCTCGCTCCCATTGGTTCCAAAGCCTGTCAGTCAGAAACGCTGTCTCCACCTCCCTCACTAACCCCTCCCCCTCCCACAGCTTCACAGAAAGACCCACTATCTGCTGGAGGACAAGTCTCAATGTCAGAGTCTTTAACTCTTCTCTCCTCAACGCCAAAGACGCCTTCCAGCTTCCTGTTTCCTCGTCTCCTTCCTTCCCTTCCCCTGCTCTAAAGGAGACGGGAGAGGAGAGGAAGCGAGGCAGTATTGAGATGCGTCCCAGCAGCATTTACAGGCCAAGTTTCGATCCTCGCTGCTGCTTCCTTCTGCTAGTTTGCCCTCCTTTCACCTTGTGTAGGAAAGGAGGCATAAAAGGAAGCGAGCAGCTGGAATTAAAAAAAAAAAAAAGCCGTGCTGCTTAGCTAACACACACACACAGACACACACACACACACGTTTTTATCCGTTGTAGTTTAACATATGAATATGTATTAACTTTAAATGTTTGTTCCGTTGTTTTTGTTTACATGTTTACTGTTTTGTCTGTTGCTACGACGATGATGATGGGATGTCATATATATGAGGAAAATGAGGAAAACTGATATGACACACAGAGGGGCGGGGCTTGTATCTTTCAGTCATTCCAGTTAAAAGAGCAGTTTGAAATTCAGCCTCCGCGTTAAAATAATCTCGTGACCTCGTGAGTGAAACTCCAGATTAAACCGCCAAAATCTGGTGCGATCGTTTCGAGTCGCCTCATATTTACAGATATCATCTCATTTTCTCAGTCAGAAAACTACAAATATTCCTCCAACAGTCGTTTAGCTGATGTTTAATGTCACAAATTAGCATTATTTTAAATTTGTAGAAGCATATTTGTCCCACTGCATCGCACCAAAGTCTGTTAGCTTAATGTCAACCATCCTTTATGTGAAAAACAGCTGATTTTAAAGTTTTGCTTCCCGTTTTCCCGACTGCACAAAAATAAATCAGAGTTAAGGAAGGGAAAGTGAAGTGTACGGAGCTCCTGGACTATTTGAATCTTTTGTGAACACAATATTTATCTTTCACAATGAGTTACTTTGCACTTCAGCTCTTAACTAACCTCAGCAAACAGTTTTTATCGAAATATACCAACAACAATAAATGTCATCTGTATGGGAGAATCTTGTGCGCGCAATTTAAACTTTCTCCACACAACTTATTTAATTGTGGTGCGATTTTTGTGCACACATTTTATCCTTACCGTATGAACGCATTATTCAAATGTTGTGTGATGAATTCACTGAAATCTTTTCCTTATGAGTTATTTATCGCGTGTGGATCGTTTGCTATAAATTCACTTGTGTGTCTCGAGTGTGCAGCTTCACTCACACAACTCTGATAATCAGGTTTGGGTTTGATCACATTCAAATCACACACGTGAATTTTGTCTCTTCAGTGGCTTCAGGGGCTCTGCAGACTTGCGACATTTTCACCGAGCATTAAAAAGAAAATCGTCCGCTCCGATGCACAGGAGCAGACGAAGCTGCCTTCCTGTGGCGTTATTTCCCACAGCCCGCCGTGTTTTTTCCTGGGCATCACACACGAGCCACGCTTGTTCTGCTAAAACGTCGTTATCTCGATAATTACCTCCTGAAAGCATCGTTCTCCTCGTGTCATTTTACCACATTAGCATCGTCAGAGGACATTACAGAAACGAACGCAGAGACCTCCGGCCTCGCCCCGCCTTCCCCTCTGTTTGTTGGCATAGCAACAGACTAGTATTAAGAGAATAGGGGTTGCCATATTAGGTTTTCATTTCAGTTTGTTGATGACAGTATTGGGATTTTAACGTTTACCCTCAGAAACAAATAATGAAAGAAACGATTGTTAAACTACGCAACTTTTTATACAATGAGCAATACAGTCATTATAATTGTTGTTATTGTTATAATTACCCTGCTTGGATCCTATTGGCTCCTCAGTGTGTCAGTGTTGGAGCTAAAGCTCTCTGATTGGTTCATGAGTCCAGACCATTGATGTTTTAACAAATCTGGTTTCTTTTTGGAGCTTTTTTTCTTTTCTGTTTTTTTAATAACAGCTGCTTGTTTTCGGGGTCCGAGGGGAAGTTTGGTAACCGATGGTCGAGACTTCTTTCAGTCAGAGTTTTACATGAGATCAGAGACGCGTCCGGACCAGAGCCGCGCTCCACGTCTGCCCGTTGTCATTCTGTCCTCGTCGGCATTAAGTTTAAATCGTTTGGCGACTTTGCAGCTGAAAGACGCTGAAGCGTGGCTCTGATCTGGTCCGGCGTGTTCAAAGAGATAAATCTGTGTATGCTCTTTACATAATCTGATGAATGGTAATGGTGATGCTTCGTATAAATATAAATAGTAATCTGATGAATGAGTGAATAAATGAATGAGTGAATTAACAGCCAAGCCAAATGTAACCAGACTGCACTCTGTGACGGTGTTAATGAGTGAAAATAAAGCGCGAATGATCAAACAGATAAAGTATTAAAAGAGGAGAAGAAGGTGGTGATGTACAGACTGTTAGCACAGAGCTGATAAAGACAAATAGCCAGGATTTTATTTTGGTGGTGAATCTGACTGCTCCTGATGATTAAACGCTCTGAGACAGACTGCAGCGACTGGCCTCGTTACTCATTCTTTCTCACAAACACACACAGCGAGTAACACCTGTCTTTAAATAATCCAAATATTTCATTTCATTCCCTTGGCTTTGTTGTTACTGCATCTTAAAGGTTTCCAACCCCATGATTTACACTCTGGAATAATGCTAATGCTAATTTATCTTCCACTGGGCTTTGGTGGAGCCCATCATTCATCCATTTTCTGCTTTTGCTCACTCCAGAACCTCCAAATCCACAATTTTCACCGTGCATTAACCAAAACAACAAAAGCTGAATTTTAACTCATTTCTTCTGATTGGCTGCTCCTCGCAAATATGGTTTGAAGAGCAGGTTGGCGAGGCTTCTGTGCTCAAACTCCAGCCATGTCCCCAAGATGACCATAATGGGGTATCCCCTCTTTATGACATCACACACATTCAAGAGTAGAGCTTAGATCAAGAGGTTTCCAACTCCAGGCCTCAAGGGCCGGTGTCCTGCAGGTTTTAGATGTGCCCTTCATACATCTGATTTAAATGACTAAGTTCTCCAGAGGCCTGGTAATGAGCTCATCATAGCTGACCCAGGGTGAGATCTAAAACCTGCAGGACACCGGCCCTTGAGGCCTGGAGTTGGAAACCCCTGGCTTAGATTATTAGACCTGATCCTTTAAAGCTGAACATATTTAAAGTTAACAGCGTGCCTGGAAACAATAAATGTAACGGACTCATTGAGCGCTTTTCTACTCAAGAACCCAAAAGTGCCATGCTTACCCATCCATACAAGCTTTCTGTCTAGCATTCACACACATTCACACTCTGATGGGTCCATCGGAGAGTAACTCGGGGTTCAGTATCTTGCCCCAAGGACACTTTGGCATGCTGACTGGAGCAGCTAGGGATCGATCTGATTAGCAGATGAACTGTTCTGCCTCCTGAGCTACACCCAGCATCAATTTTAAACTTTTAACCTTTAAAGTTTGAGATTTTCAAAATAAATCCTCTCTGCTGTCCTTCATCCTCTGTCTTAAAACCAACAGTTTGAGCTTCTCGTGCCACCAACTCTGCAGCTAATCAGAGTTATAAGGCTGTCTCCTGGCTTCTTGTGTACTTTGTTTGCCCTCTAGTGGCCAACAGTGGCAAAAGCACAAATTTGGACTACATAGTTTAAAACAACAACACTGTCGTTTAACGTTGTGAAAACTATATCAAAACTCTAAGATTAGAAATGAGTGCTGTCAAATGACCATAATTTGATATAAATGGTCTCAAAAAGCAGCCCGTGGTACTCCCTCAGGTGTGTTACTGCAAATGCCTTTGAGTTGATCTCAGGTATGTATGTGCTGTTGCAGCTCGACAGGTTTTCTATGTTTGCTCCTTCCACATTTGAGGATGTTTGACTGACTGCTGGTGTGTGTGTGTCTGTGCGTGTGTAATGCTGCGTTTTCAGGGTGCGCTGACCTGCATCTGCTGGACATGCTGAGCCCCATGGAGAGGAAGAGGCAAGGGTACATCCACGAGCTGATCGTCACCGAGGAGAACTACGTCAACGACCTGCAGCTCGTCACGGAGGTAAACACACGGGCTCTCCTCCATCCTCCATCCTCCTGACTTTATCTGGGTATCGATTTCCAAGCATGTCTCAGTTTGTAAAATGTATCTGGAGATGAGAGGAGCATGGGCGGAAGGATGCACATATCAGAGAGACGTGGCACACAGCTGGAACATTAGGAGGCTGCACAAGGAGTGATTTTATGAGTAATAACAATGACTTTTATTTCAGGCATATGTGCAATTGTTGACAAACAACAACAAAGTCAATAAAAGTAAATTAACAACAATAAATCCTGAATTAAATGGAGGAGAACACATTGCAGCTGTAGGCTTGTTCCATATCTAATCAAAAGCTGTATTTGAACACCTCTAAAAACAAAGTTAAAGTGACAGAAAGGCAAACGCAGAACACTCAGACTGTGGGTTTAAAGAGAGAAAATACTAAAAAGGTTTTTTAATTTTTTTTTATTACTTTTTATTTTGTACTTTTTCCAATTTTATAGTACATGCAAACAAAAATATGAAAAAGGAACACAAAAGAAACAAACGAAAAGGAGTAAAGGACACCTAATCTGTGGAAGAGGGAAAAAAGACTACGAGGAGAGGTCCCTGCCTTATGGGGCTGAGTGAGTCTCATAGGCTATCCATTTTGTCCACTGTTTTCGGTGTTTGTCAGATTTCAGTCTCAAAGTGTATTATTATTATATATATATATATATAATATATATTCAATTCAATTCAATTCAATTTTATTTATATAGCGCCAAATCACAACAAATGTCGCCTCAAGGCGCTTCATAGATACAGAGAAAAGCCCAACAATCATATGACCCCCTATGAGCAGCACTTTGGCGACAGTGGGAAGGAAAAACTCCCTTTTAACAGGAAGAAACCTCCGGCAGAACCAGGCTCAGGGAGGGGCGGGGCCATCTGCTGCGACCGGTTGGGGTGAGAGAAGGAAATATATATGTCCTCGATTACATCAGTCCATTCTTCCAACTTTAAAGGGTCACTTTTCAGTCAGTTTCTTGTTATTACCTTTTTGCTTGACAACAACATGATTTTAAACAAGTAGTGGTCCTCCTTTCTTACATTTTCCCATATTCCAAAATACATTACTCGGTTTTTTAGCTTTAACATTCAGCATTAACAACAGCTCGCTGTGATTTCTCCAGAAAGTCTAGTTTTATTATATTGTTTTGGCTTTTTATCTTTCATCGATCACTCGTTTTTTGCCCATGAGCCAAATACAAACTCTTTTAACAGGAAGTAGACAGGACCAGTAAAAATAAAAAAAAGAATCGTCCTGATCGTCCGAGCCAAAGCTGAAGACATAAACCCAAATTAAAGGCATGGGTTTAAAACAAAACTCCTTTGAGTTTTAACACAATTGTTTCCTCATTTAATGAGAAAGAACATTTATAAAACAGATCATAAAAAGTTTATCTGAGTGCACATCTGTGCACATTACATATTTTATTTGATCTGAATATTCGAGGACGAGTACAAGCAGGAAATGATCGATTCCCTTGGTAAAGTCACACAATCGTATGTGTGTGTGTGCAGATTTTCCACAAACCTCTGCTGGAGTGCGAGCTGCTGACAGAGAAGGAGGTCGCCATGATCTTTGTGAACTGGAAGGAGCTCATCATGTGCAACATCAAACTGCTGAAGTAAACACTGTGAAGCTGTGAAACACACACACACACACACTGCGCATGCACGTACTCGACACGGGGACATTTGCATCTGGTGCACGTTTGACTTGCAAAGCTCACCTTGTTCTATTTCCTCCTGTCAGACAGTCGCTGCAGTGTTTGTATCTGTGACGGTGAAACTTTTCCTCTGCAGGGCTCTGAGAGTGAGGAAGAAGATGTCGGGCGATCGGATGCCCGTGAAGATGATTGGTGACATCCTGACCAACCAGCTTCCTCACATGCAGCCGTACATCAGGTGCTGTTTGCCATCTCAGTCCTGAGTCGGCCTGTGGAGGGATCATCCCCTCAGTTTCGTGTCTTTTATGACTCTTTACTGTTCTCGTGTTCAGGTTTTGTTCGTGTCAGCTGAACGGAGCCACGCTCATCCAACAGAAAACAGACGACAACCCCGAGATCAAAGACTTCCTCAAGGTACAGCGCTGTAGAGTGAACTGTGGGTAAGGTTTTAGCCCCTCGTCCCAAAGGAAAAAAAATCACCTGGATGCTTTTTATAGTGGGGTTTTATTTACTCATGCACGATCCTGTCACGGTCCACACAGACCTTCCCTCAGTTTGGAAGCTTACTAAGAAAACTGGCAACTCAAACATACCTTTGGTCTTCCTGTTTTCTTTTTTCGTCCGATTGTTGTGCGGGTGATTTTAATGGACACTATAAATGTGAGAAAGTGAAGGTGTGGATGAATAACTGCAGAATAAAGATCTGATTTTCTCCAACTCCCTCTGTGTGTCAGAGGTTAGCCATGGATCCCCGGTGTAAGGGAATGCCTCTGTCCAGCTTCCTGCTCAAACCTATGCAGAGAGTCACGCGCTACCCTCTCATTATCAAAAACGTACGCACAGCATCCACACATGTCACACTCCCTCATATTCAGTCTGTTTTCTCAGGGTTTTGCTTTCTAGTTGATCTGTTTTTTGTTTTTAGATTTTAGAAAATACTCCAGAGTCTCATCCAGATCACAGCCACCTGAAAGCAGCTCTGGAGAAAGCAGAGGAGCTGTGCTCGCAGGTGAGAACCCAACACGGGACGATGTCCACGCCGCAGTGAAAGCCGCAAATGTGTTAGTCTAGAAATAAGGCTTCACACCTGTTTAGGGATGGGTATCGATAAGATTTTCACGATTCCATTTTCGATTCTGTTTAACGATTCGATTCTTTATCGATTCTTTTTAAAAAAGGAGAACACTAAGGTCGATTAGCTTAGAACTTTGTTTTATATCTTCTCTTTGAACAAGATAGAAATTTAGGAGTAACATGGCCTTACAAACCCAACAGTGAGATCTTAAGAGATCCAGCCTACGGCTCTTCAATGGGGTGTCACAGGGGGAAAAAAATGTAAATGTAAAATAATAAAGTAAATATTCTTCTGTAGCAATAACAAAGTATAACATCAATTATTCTGTAGCAATTACACAAGAATATCCAGTAATGTCCCTGCCTACAATTAAACACATTCACTTACTGAAAATCATCTGCTGTGGCAAATGGGTTCAAGCCTTTTACCACAAACTGAGTCACTGCTCGGTGACATTCGTCTATCCTGCCTGAAAGGAGACGCTACCGGTAGACTGCAGCGAGAAATGCCAGCATCTGAGCCAGACTCTGTCTCTCTCATCATGGTCACCTAAATGCACAGTAATGGCAGGTTTTAACGGGAGAGGACGTGCAAACGTTACCGCTGCTGCTGGGTTGAGATTCACGAGTCCGGAGCGGAATTAAAAACACGACATTCATTTAAGGTCATCGCGTCTTTGTGAGCAAATGCTTTTGTATATTCGTAGTGTTTCCTCCCTTAAATGAAACAACTACTTTGCAAGTATTGCAAGTTGCCCTTTTGTCATCAGTTCTTGTAAAGTATAACCAAACTTTTTAGTGTTTGAGCCGCTTAGGCGCCGTGTTTCCTGCCAGGTAAATGACGCTCCGCAACGTGGTGACGTCATTCGGGGCGACTGGAATCGATAAGGGAATCGTTTGCAAAAATGGCAAACAATTCCAAGGAATTGAAACAGTGGGAACCGGTTCTCAACAAGAACCGGTTTTCGATATCATCCCTACACCTGTTATAGTTCAGTAGGTAACATAAAGCCTGCATGCATATCCACGAGTATCATCCTGATCGATGTTTCATCCAATCATGAAACATCGATCAGAGACTCTCAGACTGCAAAATCTTATATTCCTACTTTAACTACTGTCAGAGTTTCAGGCTGTCAAAGTGCACGAGGGCAGGTTGAAATTGTGTTTGGGGTTTTTTTCATTCGTATTGTTTGTTTGGGGGTTTTTTTTTTCAGCCTTTATAACTTCGTAAGTGCAGGAGACGCACGCATTAAATGAAAATGTTTCATGTTTGGCTTCATGCAGGGCTTAAACCCGTCTCTCCGGGTTTGAAACCATTTTTATAGCTTTGCTGAAGTCAAAGACTGGATGGAAAAAGAAACAGATCCTAGAGAGGTCCAGAGATTTTCCCAACAAGGCCAAAAATAACTTGTTACCCTGGTTTCAAATGTTGTTTATTCCTGAATTATCATTAAGTATGGTGTGAGGGGAAAGCCATTAATACTCCGGTGAGGCTCAGACTCAGATTGTCTTCCTCCGGCTCAGGTAAACTCTGATCCTGGAATTTCACTCGATGTGTTTTTGTGGGTTTTTCAGGTGAACGAGGGCGTCAGGGAGAAGGAGAACTCGGATCGCTTGGAGTGGATTCAGGCTCACGTTCAGTGTGAGGGCCTGTCAGAGGTACATCTTCTCCTCCTGATGCCCTCTGAAAACAAGGCAACGTAAATTTATTTGTATTCGATCAGCAGACGACAGTTTGATAATCTCCTGTTTAACTTTTATATTCATAAAATGTTTTCTATTAACTCTTAAATCATAGCTCAGTCCTCTGAAGGATGATAAACATCCTGCGTCTTTCCAAGCCCGTCAGAAGGCCCACAGTTTAAGTGTTCAATCTTTACGTGAAAGTGGGTTAATTAGGAAATAACAGCAGTAATATCTGCCTGTGTATCCCTCAGCAACTGGTGTTTAACTCAGTCACCAACTGTCTGGGTCCCAGGAAGTTCCTCCACAGCGGGAAGCTGTTCAAAGCCAAAAGCAGCAAAGAGCTCTACGGCTTCCTGTTCAACGACTTCCTGCTGCTCACACAGGCGAGTCCTGCACCTCTGTACAGTTTACATGTTTCGTTTCTTGCCTTAAATCCATCTTTTAATCCATCAATTTAAAAAATGACCCTCACAGGTGACCAAACCTCTGGGCTCGTCAGGCTCGGACAAAGTCTTCTCTGCAAAGACGCACCTGCAGTACCGCATGTACAAGACGGTAAGACTACACTTCTCCAGAGAGACTCGCTGTTAAACCTGCCCTGGGTTATGTAGTGTGAGCTGGATAAACGCGTCCTAACTAAGGTTTGTGTTCACTCTCAGCCAATCTTCCTAAACGAGGTGTTGGTGAAGCTGCCGACGGACCCGTCGGGAGACGAGCCTCTGTTCCACATCTCCCACATAGACCGAGTTTACACGCTGCGAGCCGAGAGCATCAACGAAAGGTGAGACGCTTCACGGGTCCAGGCTGAGCGAAAAGCAGTCAAACTCTCAAACCTGAAAGTCACTCTGAATCTTAGTTAGCAGTGTCTTCAGCTGTGTGTATCATTGCTAGTCTCCAAACGTGTGTGTGTGTGTTTATTCAGGACGGCGTGGGTTCAGAAAATCAAGGCAGCTTCAGAGCTCTTCATAGAGACGGAGAAGAAGAAGCGGGAGAAAGCGTATCTAGGTACCTGTCCCACTGAAATAAACATCCTCAGATTGACGATGATCAGAAATGTCCTCTGACTCCTCCGTGTCTCTGCCTCAGTACGGTCCCAGAGGGCTACAGGTATCGGGAGACTGATGGTCAACATTGTGGAGGGGATTGAGCTCAAACCCTGTCGCTCCCACGGTACCTGTGAACTCCTTTTAACTACATTTGCAAAAGGAAAAACGTTGATTTTCAGTTATTGGTTTTACATAATTTCTGTTCTTCCAGGAAAAAGTAACCCGTACTGCGAGGTGACCATGGGCTCCCAGTGCCATATCACAAAAACATTACAGGTAAAACATCACAGGTCTACAGGCAGGCGTTCATTATTACTCCATGTTTCAGATTCATTGACTTTTTCACAATAAAACGCATTAATTCATAACGATTGACAGCTCAGTCACAGCCAGTGTTGGGAAGGTTACTTTTAAAATGTATTCCATTACAGATTACAGAATACATGCCCCAAAATGTATTCTGTAACGTATTCCGTTACGTTACTCAATGAGAATAACGTATTCTGAATACTTTGGATTACTTAATATATTATCATGCTGTTTACAACTACATGAATGTACTATTGCTGTGATTTATTACTGTTACTGAAGGTCCGCGGCTCCGAACCGTAGTAAAGGGACCTCTGGCTAATACGGTGGGTTCTGTGTCGGCTCGTAGCTGAAAACTAGCTTTACTTTGTTGTCTGGGTCACTTTGCTAGCAGAGACAGAGAGAGGCGTTGAAAGGCTGCTCCAACAGAACTTATTGTTTTTGGAGGAAAACACGAACACGGTGTACAGTCGAGTCTTAATAGCTTACTTACAGCTGGGCTCGTCAGGCTCTCTTCTTGGCTGCAGTGGTTATTATTATATTTACATGCTTCCAGCTCCCGTTTTTGCTCGATGACAGCTCGTACTTTTCCTTTTTCTCCCTCCCTCGCTCACAGACACATAACGTGTATGGCAGTCCATTCTCCCTGCAGCACGGACTACACTGCCCATGATGCTACATTCTTTAGAGCTATACCTGTAGCATTCTGCCTATTAGCTTAGCACAACAACAACAACAGGCGCTCTCTCACCCAGGAAACACGCAGAGAGAGCGTCACCCTGTAACCATGGCAACCGTAACGCTGCCGCCTGGAACAACAGAACGTAGCTGTCAAACAAAACCCAAACAGTCCTGACCCGCCACAATATGAAACAGGGAAGTACCGCCGTGTAATCCATTTATTTCAACAAAGTAACTGTATTCTAAATACCACCTTTTTAAACGGTAACTGTAACGGAATACAGTTACTCATATTTTGTATTTTAAATACGTGACGGCGGTACATGTATTCCGTTACTCCCCAACACTGGTCACAGCTACAGTACACCAGGACTGCAGGGACACAAATATGTCTGCTATCATTTATATTTCCCACCATCGTTTTGCTGTTTTCTCTCTTTTTCAGGACACTTTGAATCCAAAGTGGAATTCCAACTGTCAGTTTTTTATTAAGGACCTGGAACAGGACGTCCTCTGTATCACTGTGTTTGAACGAGACCAGTTCTCGCCTGATGGTCAGTGATAGATTTAAATCCCTTCGTTTCACGTTCCCTGTCCCTTTCAGGAAGTATGAGTGGTTTTCTGTCTGTTTATCCTCCTCTTTCCCAGACTTCTTGGGCAGGACAGAAATCCGGTTAGCAGAAATAAAGAAGGACCAGGGCTCTAAAGGACCAATCACAAAGAGGCTGCTGCTCCACGAGGTTCCTACGGGAGAGATCGTCGTTAGGCTCGACCTTCAGCTGTTTGAAGAACCGTGAAACCTGGACGGGGCCACGGCGGACTGGACTGGCCCTAAAAGGACCTGTAGGAGATGATGGTTTGGACTGGACAGCTTAGATGGATTAGACTGGACTGGACAACTGGACTGGTCTCAAATCTTTATTTCTCCGCGTGTACATCTGAGCTTTTTATACCCAGAGAGAAAGCATCAGTTAGCTAAGGGTAAAACGACGCCATTACTAAACATCTTCAAGTTTAAAACAAAAAGGAATAACTTCATGAATTACCAGCTGGAGAAAGGACCTTCACATACACACAAAAGCCAAAGTGGCTGAAAATGTGTGTAGCTCCATTTCAGCTCCTGAACATTAAAGATAAGCAGCAGTTGGGGTCACCATGGCAATCCTCACCGCCTCCAGTCGGTGCCTCCTATCGACCTGCTTACACACCGTGGGTGGAGACTCTCCACAGCGTTTGTGCAGCAGGCGGAGCTCCTGTGAGTCTGAGGCCTCCATAGTTAAAAGATAGAGCAGACACATGATCCCATGTTCTGCTTATAGTCTCTATAAGCCCACTATAGGCTCTAGTGGGCTCGGTGTTAGATTACAGAGAGGGTTTTTAGAAGAACTTCCCCCCTCAGTCGAGATGAACATTATGCCTGAGATTGCATTAATATATGTGAATAATACAAATATTAATGCATTTTTAGCCACTAATAATAACATACAGTATGCTGGGATTTTTGCTTTGCAGCAATCACACCAAATATGTGACACACTGATATAAAAATAGAGATGAAGTGGAGTAGGATTATAAAACGTTGAGATTCTTATCATTTCTGGTTTATTAATTTCAGTGGAGAGGGTAAATAAAGAGCTCAACATCCAAATACATGTTGTTTTTCTGAGATTTATAGATTTTATTCATCTAAATTAAATTTGTGTGGATTTTTTTAAATGTCACATACACGTTCACGTCTTAAATCCGGTGTGCTGGTGCTTCTGTGGTTAGAGATTGGACCGTTTCAGCAGGTTTGTGCTGTGATCTGACATTTAAAGAAGCAGCTCGACGGGTTTTCTAGTCTGCAAATGGTTCTCCGTCATGTTGGTACCACTGAGAAGTGAAAATCCGAGACCCGGTCCAGTCCAGTCCAGTCTGCTTGTGCCCCCTCCCTCCTTCGGGACCGGTCCACGTCAGCATTTAGTCGAGTCTTGGAGAAGATCAGTCAGGTCTTTCCTGTCTCCTCTCCCTCTGCTTCATCCAGACAGTCTCACAAACACTCCAGCGACAATCCCAGCCCTCCTCCTTTGTCCAACCAAACCCAGACCTTTATGTGAGAGTGTGCGTTTGTGTGTCTGTGAGAGCGCGCGTGTGTGTGTGAGGCAGACGGCCGATGCGAACGACGGTACGAGTGTAAAGGTGGACAGGCTAACTAAAAGCACGGTTCAGTCTCCATGCGTTTTTTACACAGAGTCTCTCAGAGTCTCACGATCAACTCGTTGGGTTTCGGCTCACGTGAGGGGACATTTTTTTATAATTTCGCTCAGTTTGGACGCTCACCGAACGCTCGCCACGTTATCTCAGAAAGTGCTAAATATGTACAGGTTTAATGAGAAATCCTAACGATGCAAAATAAGCTGATATAGAGACCCTGATATATGACTGGTGTAAATACATCACAGACCAGATGTCCCCTTCACATGCGTGTGTGGTAATAATGCTGATAATAAGACAGGGAACAGGCGTGAAAGCTGATTTAAACTGAGCTACTGTAAAGAGGAATGTCTTAACTGTTCAGGGTGTTTTTGTTTTTGTTTTGTTTTTATGTATATGTGGGGGGGGGCGCAGATTTAGACGATTTCTGTCACACATCTGAACTCTGATACGTTGCTGCTGTGTTGAGCTGTCACAGTGGCCGTCACTATGCAGGGAGGGGAAACCCTGAGGGATTTCGAGGGCCCGCCGCTGGACCGGGGCCCTTGAGCAGGCTCCGTAGGGCACAGATGTATTTTCTAGGAATAGCATTTTGACCATTTTCACAGTTTAACCCTACGAAAAGCTCAGAGCGAAACAACGGTACTGTGCGTCGGCACTCCCAGCACTTTGAAAAGCAGATTTTGGAGCAGAGCAGGACGCGAATCTCCTGGATTTCACCCAGCAGCTGTTTTGAGTAATCAGAGCAGGAAGTCTAATAAAAAGAGGCACTCAAAGGATGTGTTTTTATTCAAGTCTTGTCATTTTAAAGACATTTTAACGAAGGTAAGCAAACTATACTTGAGCTCAAAGGTGGATCCCAGAAAATAAAAGAAAGTCAGGAGCGATTTTTAGATGCAGTCGTTGGATTTTCTTCTTAAATGAAGAGAATTTAAAAAGAAAAGAGTGATCTGCGCTGACTGCTACCATTTTTGTTCAGCATAAGAACTTTATATTTAAAGTAAAGGCAATAACTGTGACGCTGTAATTTGTGGACTTATTATTGTCCAAACGATATCTTCTTTCAAAAACTGTCCCAATGTTTCAATTTCAAGCACATTTGAAAACGAATACTTCTCTGATCTTCCTCCTAAAGTTTCCTCGAGCTGATTATTCAAAACGGCGGCTGCGTTCGCCGACAAGGCCGCAAACATCGCCTGGCTAGGTTGCTTAGTAAGATTGTAGATAAGTTAGTTAGCGAGCCACTCGGCTCGGTTAGTAAATCTAGTTAGGTGTTTTAATTTAGTGCCAAGTTACAGTAATGTTCTAAATTACCACGAAGACAACAGTTACCTTAGTGACCAGCCACTGTCCAATCAGAAGTCAGCGAGGCTCGGCCAGCTTCAGCAGCTTGACTATGGAGGAAGGTGTGAACGAATGTTTGTGTTTCCCCAGACTGAAGCTGATGATGATGATGATGATGATGAAGCTGTCTTACACCCCTCTGTACTGTCCTGCTCAGTACCCCCCCTCGCCTCCTCCTCTCCTCACTGTACTGAAACTAACCCAATCCAGTTTGAACCTTACTGTCTACCTTCCAGGTTGTGTATAATACTGCTGTTATCTGAGAGTTAATATATGAGCGATAAAGGCAGCCTGCTGTTAATTATCACTGTAGAAGATGATGTACGTTGTTGTCTTTCGGTGTTCAGAATAAACTTCAGTTGGACCAAGAACTGCGCTGCCTGTGCTGCTGTTTTCATTATGGATTTAACTACTTGTGTGATCCAATCATAGACTGTAACTAAAAGATGTATGTACAGGACTGTCCAAAATTCTTAAGCCATCATTAAGTTGTTCAACGTTTTGCCAGGAAAATGGGGCACGGGTGCAGTCATGCATAGAGACAGTATATGCAACACGTTCTCACTCCCAAACCGTAATATTTTACGCTAGGTGACAAATCGTCAACATATTACGTTTTCGGCTACCCACCACGTTCCTAAATGACAACCTTGGAAAAATGAGGAAATATGAGAACCGTATGGACTTAATCTACACATGTTCGCTCTTTTTCTTCAAATCGCTTAGAAACACGCTATTTAACATGAGATGATGAGATGAGATAGCCTTTATTTGTCAGTTGCAGGTCTTTTGCCCACAACCGAGATGACAGACCTTGCCGACCGTACATACAATACACAAACATCACATTGGGGAGACAGGTCAGGCTAGGTAGCGAGGAAAAAAACATCGAAATGTGTAACACAGAAGGATAATACAGGAATGCACAGATATCAACACACCATAGCACAATAAACACAGACAAGCAACATGGGAAAGAGTTCCAGTGTGTACATCTGATCTGGGACCGCTGCAATCTTTCGACTGCGCCTCCAACTGACCCGATGTCCACATCAGAGGGGAGGTAAGCGTTGGAGGTGGCGTTGGATCCGGGGTAGGGAGGGTGATGCGTCGGTGAGTGCTTATCAGTATCAGTATATGTATGTGTGTGCGTTTCCATAGTTCAGCTGAGACAGTGTCCTTCGCCCTGCCAGGCTAAGTAAACAGTCTTCCAGCCAACCCAGGTGGCCTTGCATGGAATGGGAAGGAACAGACTAAACACAGTCGTTATCAGGGTGTTTTGTTCAGCTCCGGCCTTGTAGCTGGCGCCGAGAGGGTATCCACATGAAGTGATGGTATTTTTTACTTTAGTGCGAACAGCTCATATGAATTTCAAAGCAGTTCTACAGTCCAACACTGGTCTCTTAATCTCCCGTTGGAGAGCCGCGAGCTTCGCCATACTTGCGTTCTGTGATGTTGTCATTTCTTGTGCTCAAGGAGCCGATTTCAGAGAACTCACAGCAGTGTGCCTCCCCGAGATGTCATCCAATTTTGCGCCCAGAGATGTTATTCCGGGCTAGCCCTTCCGAGATGTATCCAGTCTGCAGTCAGAGATCTTATTCTGAGTATTCACAGCAGCCGTAGCCTCTCCAAGATCTTATCCGTGCTGACTCAATGAGCCCATTTTGAGAAACTCACGCCTCTCCCATCGTTCCAATCCCAGCGGGCAGCCTTGTGGGGGTTTGAACAGCCGGTTCCGCTTTCTTAATTCTTCGATAAGTCAGGGCCAAGCCAGCTCCGATCCGCCAGAACCCTGTTACCATGGTTCCAAATAGGTAGATATCTTCAGCACTCAGGCTCACCCAAGCCCAAACTTCTCGTTGAGAAAGGGGTGTCAATTGCATTCAGGGACCAGTTGATTCAATCCATAATTCCTCTTTTAGGTTTTAGAGAACAGACTGTGAGAGAATGTTCCAGGGAAAATACAAAAAAACCACGAGACTAGACAAGGACATAAGCAGGGAAGATAAGGGAGAGGAGAAAAAGTGCGTCCGCCTCCTCCGAGAGCCAAAGAAAGAAGAACATCATTAAAGTCCTGGTTAAGCTCAGGAAAAAGGTTATGGTTAGGGCTAGGGATAAGGTTAGGTTTAGGGCTGGAATACAGGGCTGGAACGTCTATTACCGCGGGAGCGTCATTGCACTGGATTTCGGCCATAACCCACCGCGTACCATAAGAACGCCGAAGGTCTCCTTTTGCGTTCCTCAGGAACGCCGCGGGACGTGACAAAACGTCGGCATGTTACGCCTCGGGAGTGAGGACGGGCTCGTATATGAGGCAAAAACTGTTCTCTCTGAGGCAGCTTTCTGTAAGCAGTCTTCAGGCTTCTGGAAGGATATTCAAAGCTCTTCTTGGCATGTTGGCTCCCTGTTTTATTTATTATTTTTCTTCAATAAAGCTAATGTCTGTGCAGTAAGTAAAAATGTATGTAGAAAAGCAATGATGCTTCTCAAAACATCCTACAGATCTGGCTTTGTAAAAGGCACTCAGGTTTCTAACATCCATCCATCCATTCGCTTCCGCTTATCCTTTTCAGGGTCGCGGGGGGCGCTGGAGCCTATCCCAGCTGTCATAGAGCGAGAGGCAGGGTACACCCTGGACAGGTCGCCAGTCTGTCGCAGGGCCAACACACAGGGACAGACAACCATTCACACTCACATTCATTCGCACATTCACACCTAGTGACAATTTGGATTATCCAATTAACCTATCCCCACAAGCTGCATGTCTTTGGACGGTGGGAGGAAGCCGGAGTACCCGGAGGGAACCCACGCAAACACGGGGAGAACATGCAAACTCCACACAGAAAGACCGCGGCCTGATGTTGGAATTGAACTCAGGACCTTCTTGCTGTGCGGCAACAGTGCTAACCACCGTGCCACCGTGCTGCAGGTTTCTAACATGTTCTTTTTATTTAGTCAAAGGAGCTTGCAAAGAAAAGCGTCTGGACTTCTTTAAGTTGCTTGAAGGCGTTTCACCTTCATCCGAGAAGCTTCTTCAGTTCTAAGGTCAAATGGTGGAGAGTTCCAGATTTAAACCTAGTGGGAGTTTCCCCCCACAGAGGGACAAAAGGACCCCCTGATGATCCTCTAATCGCCTGAGCCAAGGTGTGAAACTGGGTGTGGGTCCCAATCAGCCAGAGTTTCAGGTGAGTTCATTCTGAAACCTGGCCCCACCTTATCATGTGAATTCCTGAGGTCAGATGGCCCAGGATGTGAGTGGGCCTTAAGGCGTCTGGGAAGGGAACTCAAAACTGGATTATAGATGGCAGAGAGTTGGTGTCGTAAACCACCGCCTCTGTGCAAAGATGGTCGCTCACAGTGGACATAGATGCTTCTTTCACTCCTCTTTCAAACCATCTGTCCTCTCTGTCCAAAATGTGAACATTGGCATCCTTGAAAGAGTGACCTTTGTCCTTTAGATGCAGATGGACAGCTGAGTCTATCTATAATCTTTGGGGCACGGATGCAGTCATGCATAGAGACAGTATATGAGGCAAAAACTGTTCTCACGAGCTTGAAAGTCAATATCTGGTGTGACGGTCTTCATTCTCCGACAGCCTGAACTCTCTGAGCTGTCTGTAAGCAGTCTTCAGGCTTCTGGAAGGATATTCAAAGCTCTTCTTGCCATGTTGACTCCCTGTTTTATTTGTTATTGTTCTTCAATAAAGCGAATGTCTGTGCAGGTTTAAAGTAAAAATGTATGTAGAAAAGCAATGATGCTTCTCAAAACATCCTACAGATTTGTTTGTAAAAGGCACTCAGATTTCTAACATGTTCTTTTTATTTATTTTTACCAAAAGAAAAAAGAAAGCAAAATAATCTTTGTAACATACCTGATAATTGTTTATAATGTGTAATAATTATAGTGGTTTCAAATACATTTTGCACATCCTACTAGATTAATTGATCGCAGTGAAGTGGTGGTGGGGTTAATTAGCACAAACATAAGCACCTAATAGCACATCAACAGATCTGTGTCTGACAGCAACATTTGTTGAGATGTGTTTGAACTATTTCAGCTTTTACTTTGAAAATACCAGGAAATAAGCAAATTCTTTATGTAATCGTTGTTAGAAAAAAAAAAAAGGGGGGGGGGGGGGGGGGACAGGCAGAACGACAACTGAGCTGAGCGCGCGAGACAGTCAGCAAAAACACACCGAAGCAAACTTTATTTAAACCGACCCAGGTAACAGCGGTGCAGGAGGAGAGGGAGGCTCGGGACATTCAGTTCTTTCCCAGAGAGGGAGGAAAGCCCTCAGGATCACTTCCCAAACACACACTGGGAATATTTCTCCAAACTTCTGATAGATTTCATTTAAACCAGCATGGCTGCTGCGCTGTTCAGAGCTGCAACAGGACTGAGTGTCAGAGTAGGTATACTTTATTTTTACATTTATTCTGTAGCTGATAGAACCAGTTTGTGTCTGCAGCTTCTCGTTACTTTACAGCTGATTAACAGCCTGGCATGCACACACACACACACACACACACACACACTGATAACAAGTTTTAGTTTTATTCCCTGAAACTCTGTAACATCCTAATCCTCAGCTCATCACTGAGAGAGCTCTAGGGACTAATATTGAGAGGCCCCACATGAAACCGAATCATTTTATTGTAAATGAGTCCAGTTTAGATGAACTGGTTTCTCTGGTTTTCCGGCTCATGAGAAACGCTGTGCTCTAATAAAGATGGCAGTGGCGCTCAGTCAGAGTCTAAGCATGGTTTTATACTAAATAACTGCAAGTATTTAGACTAATTTAGACTAATCATTTTACACAAGTTAACCAGTCAAATTGGATCATGATTATTGTTTCATTAAGCTGGAGATCATTTTATGCAAGTAGTTTAATATCTGCATATTAAATAACTCGGACTTTAAAGCTGCTAAATGTTTGTAATGTGCAATAAAAAGTAGGCGCAGACATTTGCAACATATTTATATCTGCACTTAGTTGTATATACAATTAGACTTTTTACCACTCATGTTTTTGAGATTTTGTTTAAAATGCTGCTTATTATTTGCACAACTGTAGCAAATGCAATGAAATCTCGTTATGTCCACTGTAAGGTGGGAATGTGAATTTAATTAAAGTTCTTCTGGCTACTGTTTGTAAAATAAACTGTTACCACCAGGGGGCAGTGTTTTACCAGTGGGCGTGTCAAATGTTCTCAGACCTGTGCTTTCCATTTTTTGTGTTTGTCTTTTCCAAGGCCACCTGGAAATGAGAGTGTGACGTAATTCCAAGTCAGTCCACCAAATACGTCTGACCTGACCATCTGATATTTAAATGAAAAAATCCAAAGGAATATGCACAATTTTGTATCCCTACTCTTATTTGGTTTCTTTAACAATAATAATAATTAAAAAAAATGGGAAAAAAAAGGATGAAAAAAAGGATGAAGGCCGAGCACAAATCCTCTTTGGGCTTATGTCAGGAAGGGCACCCGACATAAAACTGCCAAATCAAACAATTGGTGACCCCATGTAGCAAGAGGGCATCTTCAAAGCATGAAGATGGGCTGTTTTAGATGTTACTGCTACTCTCAAACTTTTTGAGAGATGTTTTTTAAATTATTATTGTGTAAAATGCTTCTTAAGCTTAAGGTTTTTCAAAATTTTGAGGCTAAATATCGGGTACTATGGCTATTAATCGCCTATTAATCCCAAATCAGATGAATGGAGGAAAACACTTCCATTTAACTTTATTTCGAGAAAATAACTAAAAAATTCGAGTCATGGATCCTTAGTTTTTGTGGTGGAAACGGGCTTCCATAAGATTGTTAATATTATATCAAAAAATTGTGATGGTGTTTTTCTCTTATTTTTATATTATATTTATGGACAACAGGCAAAGATTGTTTCAGAAGCGGAGCGAGATAAGTTTCAGTTTATGCAATATAAGCATTTTCTCTCGTGTACTGAGTACAATTACAACACATAACGTCCATTGTAAGAATAAAATACTCTAGTCCCACCTCACAGGCCCCTTTTTAGGCACCGTCTTGGAAACCATTCACAGCAGATGGATGCCCCTCCCTTCAGCTGGCGGCTTCTTCCTGCTAAAAGGCAGTTTTTCCTTCCCACTGTTGCCAAAGCATCTGCTTATAGGGGGTCATATGAGTGTTGGGCTTTACTCTATTTTCCTTTGTATAATTTTAGGGTCTTATAAATACATAAAATTGAATTGAAAGTAAATGACATTAAAATGAAATGTGAGCATTCATGATTTATGTGTGGTTCTGTATGTGTGCATGTTCAGCGGATCCACGGGGAGTTTTGTAGAGTGATGTGGACGCCACAGGCTGCTCGGTTCAGCTCCAAACCATCAGACAGAGACCCGCCACGCAGAACACACATCAGTAAGAAAACAGACGACCTCTCCTTTTGTCTTGTTTTGGCAGTCTAGACAGAGGCTGGAAACAAGGTCACAGAGAGACAGACAAAGAAAAGTACGGTATGCAGCAAAGGTCGCAGCAGACGAAGCGTATAGGAGTTGATTTTGGGGGTTATTACACTTCCTGTTGTGCAGAAATCGCCTGCACCTAAAGATAGTCCTCAGTGAATAGGAATGAGTGCGATAGCGATAACAAAAATTACATCTGTTTCCAGTCAAAAGTTCCACATTTCATGCAACTGCAGTATAAAAATCCTCTAAACAAAAGTAAAACAGCTCTCGTGTACTCCAGTCTTCCAGTCTCTTTTAGTTTCCCTGACAGTGAAGACGATTTTGCATTCTGCTGATGCGTGCTGAGTGGCCTGTTAAGAATGCATGACAGGACACATTCTTTTGATGGTATTCGTCTGCAAAAATAACTACACGTTAAAGGTTTAATGAAACCACAACATAAACGTGCGTCTGTATAAGAAGCAGGTGTTTATGGTGGGCGAAGGTTACTAATAAAAATCAGAGCGGTGCTGTGGTCTGATGTCCATAATACTAACAAAAAGTACTGCTATGTGCTACTCTAGAAACGTGTTAAAATCTAATAACATAACTGTATCTGTTATCTCAGCTCCTGCTTTGATAAAATATGAAGATTATTTACCCCACGGATAAACTGCTCACTGTCTTCTCTCTGCTGACAGAGAAAGCCAAGGCCCAGCCTGCAGAAGAAGCTGATAAATCTCTGGACAAATTCTTCTCTGAAAGGAGGCCAGCCACAGCGCCCCCTGCTGTTGGTGAAGGTCAGTACATTCAGGATGTGCTTAGTCAGGGTAACAGTTGGTAGACACGACTTAGTGGTGTAATAGTGGTGTGTCATGATCCAAGCAGCCAGGAACACACAGGCACAAATTTAATCTTCAAACAAATGGGTTTTATTATACAAAAAGGAAAAGATGATTACAAAAATTCAAAATAACAAAAATAAAGTTTTTAAGAACCAAGTGGGCCCATAAAATAGGTTACCTTAACAGAACGCTACTCAAAAGTCACTTAACAAAAACATAACTCAACAAACTGACCTTCCCAAATGAGAAACAGCTCCAGTTATATAGCAAATGAATAAACCATTATATACACCAAAGGTGAAAACTAAAGAGATAACAGCTAACCATCATTCAAGAAGAACCCCATTCCCCCTGCATGATCACAATAGATGGTCCAGTCCACTTTATTGGCTTCTGCATTTAAACCAGCTCCACCCTCAGCCTCCTCTTTCAGCCAAGCCAGGAAGGACTGGAGCGGAGGTCAGGTAACTCAGAAAGAGCAGAAATATAATCAATATAACATATACCTATATAAAATAACAAACAAAGCAAAGTCTATGCCACCATTTGGGCTATAGCTTCGTGCTGTCATGCATTACAGGTAAAGTCAAAATATCAAATTAGTTAACTTATGATCACAGAAGCTTTAGAGCATAACGTAAACATAAGACAAAAGACCAAATGAATATTACCTAAGCATCTCAGTTGTGTGATTGCATGCAGCCATCGCATGGTGTAATTAATTCACTGTAAATATGAGTAAAATGTTTCTACAAACAGCTTTTTTGTGCTGCTGCTTGGTTAGGAAACCAAAATGTATCCATTAAAAACAGAATTGGGAGTTTTAGGATTGCTAATGGAACAGTCATCATCTTAAGATGAGTACAGTCTGATTCAAAAAGCTGAAGTGGGTATCAGTGAAACCAGCTGATGTATTCAGATCTGTGTTACGCTCCGTTTATCATGGCAGGAGAGCTCATATAGCACAGCGGACGCTAACAGTAAAGGGTCTAAATTTTGGCAGTAATGACTGCATGCAAAAACAAAAACCTTTCTTCTTTCTTGTATGTTTATAAAACCTTTGGCTGCATGCATAAAGCCTGCTTGCTACTGAATCACCTAAAAGAAATCCATTATTTCTACACAATAATTAACAAAAACCCAGGAAAGGTGAGAAGGTTTCACTCTGGTTAAAGACCTTTTTTCTTGCAGAGCTTTCCAAAGCTGCCGCCATGATAAATACCAGTGCAGCCCAGGATCCACAGGAAGCAGCAAACAGAGACTCTTTGGAGAAAGAAGAGGAGAAAGCCAGCAAAGCAGAAGCCGTGATACCTGAGTCGACTTTAGCAGAAGTGAAGGCTGATGTGGGGAGTCTTGAAGCTGACGCTCTGCAAGAAACACGTGACTCGCTCCAGAAGGGAGCTGAGGAGCTAGCAAAAGAGTTGGAAGTGAAGATGCCAATAGATGTTTCTGTTTCTGAAGGTGCAACAGAGGTGGACACTTTAACTCTAGATTCCATCCCTGAAGCTGCGGATACACTGGAAGCTGAAACATCAGCAGTCCCTGAAGCTGTGATTGTATCTGAGCAAGGACCGATACAGTCATCTGACACTGACCAGGAACTGAGACTAAACGATGGGGTGATCAATCAGAACAAAGAAAAAGGGGCAGCGGAGCCCGAAGGAAATGTTTTGGAGGCCATGTCTCTTGAGTCTGTGACCTTGGCTGAAGTTGAGGCGTCTTTGGGAACTCTGGAAAGCGAATCTCTGAGTGAAACCTCGACTTATCTGGAGAAAGAAGCTGCAGTTCTTGCTGTAGAGAAGAAGATGGAGGTAGAGGAAACCACTATCAAAGAGATGACTGAGGCCACACACGCTGACCCTCTGTCTCTGCCTGAAGTCGTTTCTCTGCCTGAAGATGTGCAGACTGATGCACTGATGGAGAAGCTGCTCTTTACTGTTCCTGCTAACGTAGAGGGCGCACGAGAGAGCCAGATTATTGAGGAGGCTGTAACAGCAGACAGTGCGGATGGTAAGTTAAACTCCTGTGAGCGGTGAAGCGATGGTAGAAGAAACAGCTTCTTAAAGGCAAACTGATATCTGGTACGTTAGTTGGTTTTCTCACCAAGAGCTAGATCCAGGAGAGTCACATTAGCTTAACTGAAATCCAGTTTGAACACACACAGCACTCCACCACAAGTTGTTTCTATGTCATATTTAAATATAAAATTAATGTGTTATTGCAGATACTATAGGCTACTTTTGTAGAAATGCAGTGAAGGAAAAACATCATCATCAAGCAGAAAATTGCCCACCAGGTAACTCCACATAAAAGTGGATGATTAATTTAAAATTTTAAAGAACATCTAGTTTTTACCTCTTTTAAATGAACCATAGTTTGTTTGTTTATTTTTGGCAACAATAGGTAAATTTCCTGAACTGGACTCTCACAATGAAAAAAGGATGCAGCACACATGCCCCTTTTCCACCAATCCGGTGCCAGTTCCTGTTCTAGAAGTGTTTGCATGTGGTCAGTAAAATTAAAGAAACAATCCTAAAATGTACAGAAAGATAGCAGAGGTAGCTGCTGCTTTAGATTGAAAGCCTTTACTTTGTCCTGGAGAACGTACATGAGCATCAATCACTTCTTACTAGTGCTGTCAGCGTTAATCTCGTTAAAATGACGTTAATGCCATACCCGCATTAACGCGGCAAATCTCTGTTAGCGAGTTAATGCGGATCGCTCCATCAACGCGTTAGCGCTGTAGGCTCGTTAACGTGTTAGCGCCGTGCAGCCCCGCACACGGAGCGATCCGCATTAACTCGCTAACAGAGATTTGCCGCGTTAATGCGGGTATGGCATTAACGTCATTTTAACGAGATTAACGCTGACAGCACTACTTCTTACAGGTTAAAGTTTCAGAGCTTGGGTTTGACTTGAGCCATGGATCTAATGTGGAGAAAATAAATAAATAAAATGGGATCCAAAATCAATCCGTGCGGTACACCACAAATGTGTGAAGATGAATAACACTAGATAACATTTCCAAACATTCAACTTACATATTCATTTAAAATAAGTAAAAATCAAACTGTAAATTGTCATTTGTCTTCAGTATAGGAAATAATTAAATGCTTAATATTTATTACCTGGACAAACAGGACAAACGGTTGTTATTACATAAAGTGTCATGTTTCGGCTGTGTGCAGGCAGGAGACGCAAAACTCACGACAACAAAAAAGCTGCTTTATTGCAGAATGGCATGGAAAAACTAATCTAAACTGGGACATGGATAAACTGACACACAGGGAAACACAGCTATGAGGGAGACTACCACACTGTCAAAGAGAAACACAGGGCTTAAATACACTGAGGGATAACGAGGGAATGAGACACAGGAGGAGAGCACAGCTGGGAGTAATCAGGCTGGACGAGACAAGGGAAGCAAAACTAGAAACACTGACATGAGACACAGACCTTCAAAGTAAAACAGGAAACACACTGACTGAACTCTAGACGTGTAAACTTAACAGCAACTGTGGAGACAGAACATAGGAACCTGAAACATGGTACAGAAAGGTCACAGTAGACACAACGTGGAACACAGTGAAGCCATATTACTAAGCCTATGATAACCATAACTGAAACCTAGGGAAATAATAACTGTAAAGATCAAAACAGCACAACCCACATGAACATAATGAACTCACAGGGAAAGAGTAAAACTAAATACAGTGAACATAGAAACACAAGACCTCTTCAAAATAAAACAGGAAGCATAAGACGCAGAAACTCCAAAACGCTGGGTCATGAGACCCAGGATGGTGACATAAAGTGGTTCCCTCTGGTGACAGAGTAGGCTCTTTTTAGAGGTTACTAATGAAATCAATTAAATTAAATGTACTTGATGCCAGCCCACCTTATAAGATGACATTATCTCCACCATTATTTTCTATTTAAGTGAAGCCTCACACTCAGTTTACAAGCCAACTGAAATGTGGTTGGTTTTCAGAAGACTTGTTGGGACTGACTTCTCACCAGCATCATGTCAGTGGTAACAACAACTCAACTATTATGTTCTCTAACTGGGAACACATATTTCAAGAAACTCCCTTTTTGCTTTGTATGTAGTGTTATGAAGCTTAAGGGCACAGTTGGTGCTTATACTGCTGTATATATGATGATGACTAAGGTTTGTATACAAATACTCCTGTATGGGGGCTGATGGATGTTGTGGGGTTAAACGTAGTTGAAAACACTGACCTTCATTCAAACTTTGGTAAAAGCAGATAAAAGGCAGGAAGGGTTTTCAGTTTTTCTATAAAATTCCAAGGAATGTGTCAACTAAAGCTCTGGACCTGCGTACTTTACACTGTCCTGTTTCTTCAGTTGTAACAGCTTCTGTTGATAACGTGGCTGCAGAGTCAGATCATCCTCCAGCTCCTCCTCTTCCTCTGAAAGAGGAGCTGCTGGTACAAGTAGAGGAAGGAGCCACAGGAGATAAAGAAGATACAGGGACACACACAGGTAAAGAGCACACATGGCCACAGGTTGTTTTAACCACAGCTGTATAGACAGTTTCAGCAGTCGTGTTGCCGTCCTGCGCCTCGCTGCTTTCTATACACACTTTTCCCACATTTGGTTGTATGAAAAATAGGTGACACAAAATGTTGGTGCTCACCTTTAAAACACCTCTTTATATAAATTATCAGAGTTTGAGCAACATTTATATACTGATATACTCTCTTCTTAGCAGACATATACAGCTATAAGGTGGTTTTTCTACATTAAAGTACATTTTATGTCCTAATGGTGTCTGTGTTTTGTTGTCATGCTGTATTTTCCAATGACCAGTATCAGCTGGGAGTCAGAAAATGTTGTTTTAATGTGTTTTTCAGATTTGGATCCTGTGCAGAGACTCTTCCTGGAGAAGATCAGAGAATACACTAACATGCACAGGTAGAGACATAAAGAGTTACAGTTGAATTTAATAGGAAAAACATTTAGAGAGTCTACATTACAGCTAGAATAACCAACACATTAATTATTGTACATTTGCTCAGAAGCATTATCCACACTACCAGATATAATTATCTGTCTGAATCCCATTATCAGAAAATGAACCGTAATTACATTTTCTCTAAGTGTCTGCCAGGTGTTGGCCACATGTTTATTCCTACTTTGTTCCATGCTACATGTATTCTTATTTAACTTTGAGTATTCCTTTCCTCATAAAAACTGTATGAGTGAAACTCTTTAACTGCAAGCAAGCCGTGTAAAGAGACATCAGCTGATTTGTCATCTCACTCTTTAAGGTCGAATGCAGGATTCCTGGAGGCGGAGCCAGATTACCAAAAAAACCTGTCAGAGGAGACGGCCAAGCTCCAGAGAGTCTATGGAGGAGGAGACCTCAGCAGCTTCCCTCAGTTCACCTTCAATGGTGAGAGTGATGATGAAGGGAGTGATGGGGAATGCTCAGTGACACGGCATTGTGGAGTGTATGAGAAATCCACCTGGACTGTGTATAAAGTATAACGCCGCTCTGTTCCAACCTTTTCAGGTGGCAAATTGCCCTCATAAAATAGATTCATGAATGGGAAAAAATTGGAGCTGTACTGCATGATTTGGGGATCTGGCTTAAATTAAAGTTAGGAGAGATCCTGGGACAGGACCAAGACATACTGCATTCATATCCCCCAGAAAATCTGCGGGTGGTGGCTGGGTACAGGGAGGTCTGAGTGTCTCTACTTAGACTGCTAGATGGATAAGCTGCAGGTTGATGTGAACCATCATAAAATACAGCGCGTTGTCACATAAATCTGATTGAGATCCTTAATTCCAAATATCACATTGGTGGATACCTAATCACAGCAGCAGCTAGAAGTATGATGGGGAAAAACAGGAACATCCACCCAAAAGGGGAGAATTTCAGTTCAGTTTTATTCACATAGTGCCAATTTGCAACAACAGTCATCTCTAAATGTTCTTTATTGTAAGGTGGAGACACTACAATGAGCAAGAAGTTGGTGACAGTGGAAAGTAAAAACTCCCTTTTAACAGGAAGAAACCTCCCTTTGATTTTTAAAAGTGTTGATTTATAATAAGAATACAAGAGGAAAACTTTTTTAAAAAGCTGTTCATTTAAAATGTATAGAAATGCTTAGAATATCTCCCTGTGGAGATGATTCTCTTTAGAATCTTATGATGCTGCTGTTCTGTAGCACTGCTAATAAAAATGTAAAAATGTTACAAGATAATTAAAAGAAATTAACACACTTCTGCTGTTTTCTCTCTAGATCCCAAATTGGACGAGGAGTCCAAATGATCTGTGAATGGTGCCTCCAACTCTCTACACTCTTCCTCAACCTCTCCCTCTCCATTAACTCGTTAATTCATCTTTATTCCAAGGAAGAAAAAAGGGGAAGCATATGCATTGAAATCTAACTGTGTGGTTCTCTGGCTAAAATGTGGGGAACGTGTTACTTGTGGGTGTTTGTTTTCTGTGTGATGTCCAGTACTGAAATTTATTAGATTAAAACACAAAAAAAGCATTTTTTTTTATGTTCAGTAGCATTTGCGCGCGCGCGCGCGCGTGTGTGATGCAATTAAAGTATAACACACAATGCCTCATTGAACAGCAGATGGAGCTGTCAGCCACATCGCTCTCATTTGGCTCCATTTATCTTCCATAAATCTCTCTGTTTCGGCACCTTACACCCTCACATTTCTCTGTATTCTCCGCATATGTGAGCTATCTTTTTCTGTGTTGCCTCTCTCAGTTTTGGCATGTGGTGACAGAAGCAGCACTTGTCACTTCAAACCCCCAGCCCCCACCAACCGTTCCTTTAGTCACGACTCTGTCATAGAGATGGTGTGAGTCATAAAACGCCAAAAAAGGAACACAGCACCAAACTACAGCCTAAAAAAATCCAAATCCTAAATTTTGCTCTTGCTTTGGCCATTTACGTGTTAATCATTTATTTTACACTGCATCTGAATAATAAGTTAATGTAAAATGTTATCTATAATAATTCGGCTGTATACAAAATAGAATAAAATAGAACTAAATAGAAAAAAAAATAAGAGCTCATTCATTCAAATCCAGCTGTGCTGACGGGGATGCGCTAGTGGTGTTGACGTCAGTCGTTAGGCGGTCACACAGAATGCCTGTGTAGAATTACGGCGAGCGCGCGTGCGTGTATGTGTGTAAATTTTGTCCTTGCTGCGCGTGACCGTTCGGTTGCCCGGGTCAACACATGAAGGGCTTTAATATCAACACTGCAAAAAGTACACACAGCGCTTACCGTAAATAAAACGGTTCCCGCTGTTTGTGTGTGCGCGCGCGTGTGTATCATTAGCGTATCCGCGCGACACCCCTCTCTCCACCTCCCGACGTCACCGCTCTCCATCACTCGTTAAGGGCTCTGGCTACAACCACCGCTCACACAGACGTACGCGCGCACAGCCGCTAGCCAGTAGGCTAACTACCGTTTCCCCTTTCCCTACCGGCGGTGCGGTCGTTGCGTTCAAACTGTTTTCCCGGTGTTGTTATGTGAAGACGTGACTCTCGTCGAATAACGGAGAATATTTATCTGCATCTCTTCCTCGGCTGACCGGGAGCCGCCATGGAATGCCGCGTCCTGTCCATACAGAGCCATGTAGTCCGGGGATATGTGGGCAACAAGAGCGCCTCTTTCCCGTTACAGGTAAATACAATTTGCATGCACCCGTTTTCGGACAACGAGCGACCAGACGCTCGTTATCGGACACGACCCTGTCTGACGTGTTTCGCTGCCCTTTGCCAACAAAATCCGACTGCGGCACTCTTATCAGCGCCAAACAGGAACGTGTAAATGGCTAATTAGATGGTGGAAAGTTAGTACAGTCTTGGATGCGTTTATTTATGGCTCCGGTTAGTTGTAATTTCCCAGCTGTGAGAGTGAAAAACGGACATAATCGACGGCGATGTTAGATGTGCAACGAGAATCTAAAAATAACTGTGTAGTAGCCCAGATATTGAGGGACAGCCGCGACGACAGGTGTCGTGCATAATACCTTTTCCCCCCGCAAACCTGTGCATCGTTATCAGAGATGGGAATGTTAATCAGCAGAGGTGTTTTTCTTCAACCAGCGTCTTCGTTATTTGCACATTTAGCCACAAAATGAAGAGGAAAGTCGTTATCTGCTAGAGAAATTGCGGCGCGACACATGTCATTGAGGGTGTCCGATAATGGAGCAAGGTGTTCTTCATCATAATCCGTGGAGAGAAAACACGAGGCTGTATATTTAAGCTGTATAAAAACGTGTAGCCTACCAGTACTTTTTGAATGAATCATCCAACAGTGATTAACAGCCTGAGGATTTGCATACAAAATCAGTGCAGTTATAATATGTCCTATTATTGTCATTACAAAACAAATATCGCAGTGAAAAAAATCCATAAACGATACCCTGCTTTACTACAATTGTAAAGTCTTCCTTGTGAATTGGATTGCACCCCCTGACATTAGATTTCCTTAAGGAAAGCAAGTGTGAATATTGAACCAGAATTAAAATAAAGAAATGATTGGACATGATTTTCAAGCCCTTTATATATTGATGCAGCTAAAAGTCATAATCAAAGTATTAATCTGACTGAAGTAATGCTATAGAAGTTTTTGATCAGAATAAAACTTAAGTAACTGTACTCCTTGTGCAGAATAGCATACGATACATTAGTGCATCTGCTGGGTACCTTTTCTATAATAATACTGCATAATATACCTTTATATTTCTAGTTTCAATTCTGGAACATAATAGGTAACCAATGCGGAGTATCATTTGTAAAATTTGAAGTAGTAGAAGTAGAAAGACCAACAACACCACAGAACAAACCCCAAATGATGTGCAAGAACTTGGTGACAATGGGAAGAAAGAACTCCCATTTATCAGGAAAATACCTCCCGCAGAAATTGGCTCAGGAACTGGAAACAAACAAAAGTGTTTGTCTCCTGAATCCAAACTGGGAGCTGCTTCCACAGGAGAGGGTCCTGATCGCTCAAGGCTCTGCCTTCCATTCAACTTTTGGAAACTGTAGGAACTGCAAATAAGCCTGCAGTCTGAAAAGAGGCTGATATTGGAGAAATATGGCCTCTGTTTGAGATCAAGGCTTTTCAGGGAGAACAACTTGATAATTAATAATTACAATAGGTCAAAGTAGAGGTAACGAGTTTCATCAATATGAAGCTATTAGCTGCACCACGTCTCATTATTCACAGTAATACTGAAAAATTTATTTACATGGTTATACAATGTTATATCAGTGGTACCCTGATAAAACACAAGACAAGTGCACACATGTCTGAAACTGAGAGCAATTTAGTGAAAGGGTAGTTATAATAACAACAAGGACACAGTTGGAAAGACACTTGGAGCTGTACTCCACGTGTCAGGAAGAGCAAAATGGATGTAATTTACTGATGTGGTTACATGGTGTGGCAAAGTAGGGCTTTAGGAAACTGGTTGAAAAGCTTGACCCAAGAAACATCATCCCGGGTAGAATATATATTTCATTTTAGTTTTATTAGGGACAAGCTATTAATTCAAAATCTCTGTTCACCTGAGTGTGTAACAGGTGAAAGAAAAAATGCTTATTGCTGATACATTTAGGTTGTTAAATTACAATCATCTACCTGATGAAGGTCAACAGGACTGGAACCTTGTAGTTTAATAAATGTATTGGTGGTAAGCGACACCATGAGCGGGAACTGCATTTAATTGTTTTGGTGAAATGTTTTTATGTGACATTACGGTGTAGCTGCTGAAGACTTATGAGGGTGAGGTACTTTTTTATTAAATTAAACAGTTGTGTTATACTTTTACTTAAAAGTCAGAGAGTTTTTATATCAGCAGAAATACTATTATCACAGATTTGCTAAAAATTGTAAGATAATTTTGTACTTGATGGCTATACCTGGTTAGACACCATGATTCCATGATTTTAGGGCTAACTATGATAGTAATTGCTAAGTAGTTTATTAACGTACCACACAAAAGAATTGAGCAGAAGTACTACGTTACATCCCATCAGTAGTCCTATCACCATCATTGAATAGTGTTAAGTATTAACAGTACTCAAGCCCAATAGGGAGGTAAAAGGAAGCTGGAAGTTGTCTTAATCACACACTAATGATAAAGGCTGTAGAGCAACTTATTTAACAGTGGGAACAACTTTGCTGTGACAGAGTTTTGTCTGATAACAAACCACATGCTGTTTAATAAATGTAAAATGAAAGTTTAATGCAGCAGAATCTTGTACTTAAGATGTTTTGAAGAAGAAAAAAACTAGGCAGATTAATAGCCTGTAACTCAGAAAGTAATTTTTTTGTAATGGTCTTTGGATATCATATGATATATAAAATTTGTTAGCTGATCATAACAAATGTTCAGCTGGTTCTGAATTGCTCAGGTAGGACTTTTTTTTTCCAGATTCGTAAAATTAAAATCATTTCATTACACATTATAATGTGGCTGCCTCATCACAACATTGGAAAGATGTGATTTTGGTGTCCTCGTAGCATTTTGTTAGAGTTATTTATCTAACTAGGATTTCAAGTATGTTAATTTCTTTCCAACTTTACTTCTTCAGAAGTTAAGAAATGCCATTTTGCAATTTTCTTGTCAGTTTCCCTGCTTCTTGTGAACTTGGCATTTTTTATCTTAAATTTGCCTTTTTTGTACATCTGCCATTTTTTTTATTTTTTCCTAAGAAATTTTCCTGTTTTGTTTCACATAATGCACCATTTAAATCTAGAGTCTAAAGTTGGCCCTTTATAGTTAATTTGATATGTGAGACCTAGAGACCTAGTGTTCTTGCCATCAACTGACAGTGAAAGTGAAAATCATTTCCTTTAGGACCTCTGATGTTTACAGTTATATCACCTTTATTGTCTTAATTTTCCTGTTTTTATTGTAAAGCACTTTGGTGTACCGCTGGTCTTTTAAACGTGCTATACAAATAAAGTTGTATTGTATTGTATTGTATTGTATTTATTTACTGTATAGCACATTTAAACCAGGACATAGGATGATGGATTGCTTTGAGCCTGTGATTATCTTGATTACACTGAGGATGGTTATAATTTTAGTGTGCCAGTAGTGATGCAGTCAGTCGTGGTAGTGAGGCTTTATCGTCCAACAGTACAGTACATCACCCTGAAAGACTGGAGCTTGTTGTAAGAAGGTTCAGGTTTATTTTTAGCTTGCAGTACCCCAGGGTGAATTTTGCGGTTATCCCAATGACTTGTAGGCTTTGATGCATGTCACCAGAGTCCAGTAGAGACACTAATGTTCAACTACTACGCCTGGTTAAGCCTGTTTATACAAGGCTAATACTAAAGCAGTCTTAACTAGTGCAATGTAAAGTGTACTGTAAAAAATTGTCATTATGGCTGCTTATAGCTTAGGTGAGTAGGATCACTGACACTTGTCCCTAAGTTTTCAAGACTGATGTCTTGGATTCATGATAAACATCTGAACAGGTAACAAATTTGTTGGGTTGTAGGTTGTTTTTTTTCTTCAGTTTCTCCTTAATATTATTTAATAATACAACGGTAATGCAGCCTTAGCTGAGATGCTCAGATCCCTCTCTTTAGCCACCTCCATCAGCTCATTTGGGGGGAATACCAAGGCATTCCTTGACCAGCTGAAAGATATACTCACTGTGCCCGGAGTCTACCCTGGAGCTTCCTGACAGGGCATGCTTGGAACACCTCAGCCCAGGAGGCATCCTAGTCAGATACCTGAACCACCTCACCTGTCTGTTTTTGTGATTGGAGCGTTACTTTCCCCTTTTGAATTGCCTGAAACCAACTTAAACTCTTTCATGGCCTCACAAAGATCCTCCCACATGCATGTTTTTGCTTCAGCTCCTGTCAGAGCCACACTCTTGGCTTGCTGGTATCTGTCAGCTACCTCTGATATACCTCAGGGTAACCAAGTCCAGTACAACTCATTCTTGAGCATGATGGCTCCTTTCACCATCTGGTTTAGGGACTATCACAATAACAGGCACCCACTACTTTGTGGCTGCAGTTCTGTGCAGTTTTCTCGGCAAGGCAGGTACAAAATATGGTCTATTCAGTCTCAATGTCTCTGATATTCGTTGTAATGCTTTTGAAGTTCTGCTGAAGGTGGGAATTGAAGATTTTGTGGACCAGCGCCTCTACCTCTGCTGGATTCTCTCAGTGCACCTGCACAATAGGTTTAGGTTTGGGTGCACCAGGGCTGTCCACTATCCTCCTCTACCACCTGATCCAACTCACCAGGTGGTGATCAGTTAACCGCTTAGCATCTCTAATCATAGTCATATGGTCCCAGATCTGATAAAACAATTACAAAATTGATATTGTTCTGCAATGCAGAATGTCCTGTGAAATAATTAACACGCTCATGCTTGAACATGGTGTCGATTATGAATACACTGATAAGCCTTGCTAAGAGAGCCAGCATTTGTGTTAGAATATCAAGAGTCTGCAAGAACATACATTTTCTAGGAGCTGCTCATGGTGCCAGTGTGTATAATATGTGTGTCTGGATGGTGATTGCGGCAGACAGACTGTGTGAATGAACCACCGCTGATGCTTGTGGACATAAGCAAAAATTAATTAATTAAAAAAAAGGGCAGTGTGTTAAATTTAGACTCCAATGGAAAACCCACAGGTCAATGAAGGAGAAAGTCTCACCATGCACAGTAACAATGATTCAGCTGGTGTCACAGATCAGAGAGAAGAAGATGATGATGGTGATGAGGATGATGTCAGCGAGCGTGCCGGGCATCCCTCTCTCTTCTGTCACGACGGAGAATCTGTGGCATGTCAGCAGCCGGGAGACGGCAACATGAGAAAGCAGGGCTCTGATTGGCTGCCACAGGATTCCTCCTAATGACGTCAGAAAAGATGGAGACAGGCTGCCTTAAAGTTAAAGCTTCAGCTTTCACATAGAAACAGAATTCAAGGGCACTGGCACCCTCCATAATGTCAAATAGCGATTTTTTTTAACATTAAAAAAATATTGATTACATATAAATTTTAATCTTGATTTATTTTAAGTGCCAGAAGTGGAAAGGAATAGTTCTTTCAAAAATAATGTACAGAGTAACTGCACAAGAGAAGAGTGTAGGAGTTAAAGTGGAATGAGTGATCCTTATTATAAAACTTTTAAGTTATATCAGACTTTAGTGACATGCACCCACAGGTATGGGCATTTCCAAATAGGGGAGAAAAGCTGACTTTTATTTCTCACTCTGTTATATAAATCAATCTGAACTGAACAGTCATTGCAGAAGGATGGTGCCAGCTCAGTCACGATGCAGTAAAATTAGCTGTTGTGTTGCCTCAGATGTGATGAGCCAGAAGTGCTACTCGTTAATTGAACTCGTCTTTCGTCAGCTGTGAAAGGGGCTTCCTCGCAGGGGGAATTTACCAAAAGCTTTTCTCCAAGAAGGCAAAACGTTTAATTTTTTTTAATCTGTTAAGATCCTCGCCTTGAGTGAAAGCTTTCCCGTCAGCAGCGGTGCAAACAGTCTGTCAGTGACTTGAGGCCCATGAATAGAGCACGGCAAGATGTGACCTAAATAACATATTCTTAGACACACCCATGTACATCCGCTGTAAATACACGGTTTTGCATCAACGGCCAATTTGGATCCACGCTGAGCCAAAAGAACACGCTGCGATAAATGTCGGTGACAGTTTGTGTAGTCACAGCAAAGAAACAGATGTTTCCAAACAGACGGGAGGTGATAGGCTGGAAGCTCAAAATCACTTCTGAATTGACTGAAATTTGAAAACTGAAGCTGAAATCCAACCTCATCATGCATTTATTGATCACACCCACTACTACTATATCTTGAATAGGATTGAAAGTAGCATTATGCTCAAAGCTGCCATGTTTTTTTAGGTACATGCAGTCCAAAATGTTCTGCATATTATGTTTGGATAGTGTTTACATTGATAATGAAACGTTAAAATTATGGGGCAATTCTTTATTAATTTTCTAATAATGTATTTCACAAAATAGCAAACAACTTATTGTGAAAGTTACATAAAATAAATGAGTGTTTATCAGAACTGAAGCACAGACTTCTTGGACAGCATGTACGTTGCAGTAAATCAAAATACTAGTATGATATTTAGATTAAAAATATACAATAACAAGTCAAACAGCAGCAGTTGTTTGATTATAGAGAAACTGCAGTCGAATTTGCTTTGGTCAGTAATTACAATTTGGATTATTTTAACATTAAAAACTGTTTTTTAAGAGGGGGAAATAGAGTGTTTGGGGTAGGGGAGTCAGGGACATTCAGTAGGAAGTTAGTCCCAGACTAGCAGGTGTTTTCGTCTGTAAAGGCAACTACTGGCTCCAGGTAGAGAGACAGAGAGGGACACCAGGATGTCCAGACAACAGTGGGCTTGATCCCTTTTGGGGATTTTCATTGCCACATTTAGCCATTTACCTCGCTTTATTTAGGAAATTTGTCTTAAATGTTTTGGCAAGGCAACGATCACTTGAGGTTTAAAGTGTAACGTGATCACTGACAGTCCTGTAAGTTAGGACAACAAAAGACTCTCCTTGAAGGATAATGCAAATATTAATATATCAAAAAAAGTCATAATTCATCCAGTTCTGTGTGCACAGGAGTGTAATGTGACTGCAGTGAATTGTTCTGCATGTTAATCGTGTTTTCTGAATGCTTCACGCTGCTGAAATAAATAGAGTGTTCCACCTTTCAGAAACCCGTACAAGGTCAAAGTTAATATCTACACTGTGTTCCTGGGTGGGTGGAGGGGCTCTTCTCTGAAAAAGGATTCTTGTATCTCAAAGTCACAGTCAGTTGAAAAGAACAAAGACCTCATTCACTCTGCCAGCTTTAGCTCAATTAAAATAAAGACATTCAGATAACAATTAACTCAGCACGTGGATGAGCCATGTGTGTGGGTGTCTCTCTCTCTCTGGGGTAATTTATAAAAACAAATCTGTTAAGAAACACAGAGAGAGCGAGGACACCACGAGCTGTTTCTTGCAGATCTGTGTGCAGACTTCAGCAGAAGTTACATTTAGACGATGCCTGTATGTCCATCAAGGTTAAATGAAGTCTGACAGAGTTTCTTTTTCCCTCCATTGCAGTTTGACTTTTTCGTGTTCAACTTTACGGTACTAAAGTATTTTCAGCTCATTATTTTGCAGCTTTACTATGTTGATTTAATATCACAAACACAAAACAAATCTAGTTAGCTACAGCTGAACCGCCAAAGTCAACCTGAGAAGGACTGCTCTTTAGTGAGCCTTTGCATTAAAAATGACAAATGACTATCCTCTCTTTGAGGTTGACTTGACACAATGGAGAAGTAACACATTATACATTAAACTCAAACTGTTCACCCAGAAAACAATGCGTCTGCCCTTCTGTTCTTGTTCTGCTTACATGAAAAAAATGAACTTGGTTAAGTCATCACAGATAATTTCTCCCACTGCTCAAAGGTGGGCAATTACTGCTTCGCGGCAACTAATAAACCCTTACTTGTGGAGAAAACTCAGATTAAATATTTTAATATGCAAACCAAACATGGTGATGGAATCATGACGATGTAATGACCATATTTCTAATTGTTCTAGTACACTGCCAGTCTGTCGCAGGGCTAACACAGACTGACAAACAGCCATTCACACTCACATTCAGACCTATGACCAATTTAGAATCACCAATTAACCTAACCCCCCCTAACGGCATATCTTTGGACCGTGAGAGAAGCCAGATCAGGACCTTCTTGCTGTTAGGCAACAAAGCTAACCACTGGGCATCACTGTGCTGCCCGAGGGTACAACTCTTCCACAATAAAAGCATCAATATTCCAGCAACGTTCCAGTTAAGACATAATGCTCTCAGTCTTTGAAAAGATGAAAGCTTTGTTAGGAATAAGTATATCTCACTAATGTCATAACCTGGTGCCTCACACATCATCACCAGTGAACTCCTTGTGGTACCTGAGACACAGCAGCAGCCTGAGACTCCAAACGAAGTCTTTAAAACACAGCCGAGCTGTAAAAGTGTTCTCCTGATATCTTCTGACAACTGTTTTCTTTCTGTGTCTTCTGTTTTCAGCTTTTAGGGTTTGAGGTGGACTCAATCAACTCCGTCCAGTTCTCCAACCATACAGGTCAGGCCACTGACTTAGCCTGTGTATCTCTCAGTTTGTGCGTGCCTGCTTTGTGTGGGTGGGTGTGTGTGAGTCAGTTCCCTCGGTGTCGTGATGAGGTGTTGGCGAGTGTTAACAGACACGGTTCCCTTTGAGGCAGCGACCGTGCCGAGGCTGACGACTCGACAGATAAATGAGTTTCCGTGGAGGTCAGCGGCTGCATGCTCAGACACCAGAACAGCTTGGAAACACTGATATAGCTGCAGGGAGATGAACGCCATTCACATTTTATACAAGCTCCATCTCTGTCTCTCTCTTATTGGACACGATGCTGCTGATCTCTATCATCTCTATTCTCTTTAAGAAGAATCATCTAAAGATCCCATTTCATGAAAAATTCATTTTTATACTTTTATGAGATTTTTTGTTATGAGCCGTGAAAATCTGAAGTTGCTTAATCGGCTCTCCAGTAAAACTGTTTCCTTTTTTACATCCTTAAGCTTATTAGCTGTATGTTAAGGGGTTAAATAATTATGAAAGTTTATTGATGACTCTCAAAGTTTAAAATCTAATCAGTATAATTGAAAAAGATGTGTAAAATTTCTGCAAAGCCGTACTTGTGACAGAACTAATTTGATTTGAAGGAACTTGTATGATTGCAGTGATGATGCATCTTGTTATAGAGACGATGCAGACATCGCCTCTGGGCTGTCTGCATCATCTCTCTGTCACATTTAGCCATAATATTTGGATCTGATTGCCAGACTGAGTGAATAATCTGCACCGTGTCTCCTTTGTCGCACTGATGTGTGGCCCCACTTCATGGAATCCAAGCTAACTGAACCTGAAGAATGAATCAGCTGTGAAAATAAACATGTTTGTCCAGCTGTTGCTTGTTGCTTCATAGTGGAGTCAAGAAATAGTAGATCATAACAAAGGTTTGGTTTTGTTTGTGGGTGGTAAACTAATTTATCTGCATATCTGATTTCACGTGACCTAAAAGACAGTGTGACCCCCTCGTTTTATGGTTTAATGCAAGTGATCCGATTCCATACGGTTACTGCTGACTTAGCTGTAAGCTGAAAGTCTGATTGACGAGTGAACTGCTTTGAAGTCAGCCTCAGATTGTTTTGTACGGAGTTGTTATCGACACAGATAATAGTGAGCTTAAAAACAGTGAAAGTGACCTGTGGTGATGTTGCAGACTGAGGCTAAACATAATTGTAGGAGTTTTTGTAGGATAAGTGTCTTGTGGGTGAGCCTGGAGCTTAAATGTAGCAGCAGCAGATGATGGTATTTATATTTGCCTGTTGCAGCCTTTTTCAGTATTTTCAACTACTGCCTAGGTCACGTTTCATGACAGACATGTGAGCTTTAAAGAAAGTTTATGTACCTGAGAGGTTAGATTCAACTTAGCTAGGCTTTCTTTGTGTTAGCTGGTTCAAAAAACCCGCTAAGATTGATTTTTGTAAATAGCTATTTAATGTCTATCTTCTGTTTCTTTACCTTTTTCTGTGTCCTGCTTTTGGGTCCTATTGGTGCATATATAGTGAAATCTCACAGTGAAAATTTTGAAGCCTTTTTTGGGTTTAATTAAAGTAACTATCACTTATAGCTCACGAAAATCAGAAATCCGGTTTCTCTTTAGAATATTTCATAGGACATTAGGGCTGCCACGATTAGTCGATTAGTCACGATTATGTCGACTATCAAAATCGTTGATTACTAATTTAATAGTCGACGTTTCGTTTGAAGCTTTGTAAGATCCCAAAAGACGCAGGAATAAGTAGCAGGATTTAAGAGTGTAATAACGGATTGAAACAGAAGAGGGCAGCACTGCATGTACAAGGATGCCAGCTGCCGTTAAACCCCGAAGAAGAAGAAGCTCTGTCCCAGAATTCATAGCGCAGCCCAGCTCAGTTTCCAACAATGGCGGCAGCTAGTTAGTTTTAATATTACTCTTATTATTCTTTCTGGGTCACAAAATAAACGTTTAACATATTTTCAGGCGAGAATGTAGCTGTGTAAACCTCAAATATCTGCTCAGTTTATCAAGACACCACATATTTTCAAAAGCGCTCCGACGTTTTCGGAGACTTCTGTTAGCCACTAGCTCGATAGCTAGCCAGGAGCTAGGCTCAATAGAGCCGTGAGAACACCGGACTCCGGCAAATCGTTTTCAAACCCACCGCTGTCTTTCGCTACTCAGGTTAAACATAAATAAGTCACATAGATAACTTAAAAATGTTATTGTTTGGCTTTTTTTTAGTATTTTATTTGTTTCTGAGTAAATCGGTTTGGCTGAGATTAAAGTTATAGTTTTTACACAGCTGAATAAACATCAAGCAAACAGCTGATTATCAGAAGTGTGAGATGCTGGAGAATATACTACGGTGTCCTGTTATATTTTAGATAGCAAGGAGTTAATTAAACTTCACCAAAACAATCTGCAAATTTCATTAAAATTTAATAAACTATCATCTTTTCTTTATTTTTAGTTAGCACAGACCTTAAACACTTAAAGCTGTAAGCTAATGATAGTTATATAAGAGCAGATGCTGCTGGTGCAATAAGCTGTATGTTTTACGTCCAATGGATGATGATCTGATTAGTTAACTAATCGCAAAAATAATCGGTGACTAGTCGACTATCAAAATAATTGTTTGTGGCAGCCCTATAGGACATACAAAAAATAATTTACAAAAGAGAAATGTCCAACTTCTGAATAGTATGTTCTCTTATACACTCAGTACAGGCTGGAGCTCCTTTACCATAAATTACTGCATCAGTGTCACCTTTTTCATTATCACTTTCCGGATGACATTGGATAGTTTTGCAGGAAAAGTTGAGCCAACTCCAGAATTTTCCTCGCAGTCCTTCTGAAATTTGTTTTTTCTTGCATTTCTTGTCTTAGAGAATTACTGGAGTTCAATTTAAACCCTTGGGGACGAGTTAAAGCCAGGAGTGAGTAATCTAATCACAGGTTATAAGCTCACTGTTATTATCAATCCACTTGCAGTGAGTGATACAGCTGAGGACGGTGTGTTGTGGAGAAGAGAAGAAAAAGTCCTCACATCAATTGTGGGATTCTGTTTGAGTGACCTACCTTAACGTAGAAATGCCTCAGACTTTAATCAGATCTTACATTTGCAATTTCTCAGAGGAGAGTGTGTAATTTGGTGTGACATATTGAAGAAGACGTTTTCATCTGAAAAGGGAGAGAAGAGCGGCTGGGTAGAGGGGCAGAGAAGGTGAACGGAGAGGAAAAAAACTGGAGAGAGGAGAGAAAATGAATCAAAGAGAGAGATGATGGAGAGAGAGAGACGCTGGGAGCGGCCATGCGACGCAGCAGTAAACAGCAGCGTTGGGAAATTGCGACAGCAGCGTGCGATGACGTCAGAAGCAGCTCTTATCTGAAGGCCAGCCTTCATTTTACCCTCCCTCTCACGCACACACCACTCTGACTGCTCATCTCTTTTCTTAGCCCCCTTTGGCTTTCTCCTGGCTTGTTGCTTAGCAACCAGAACCCCCACCACAACCACGTGACCTGGCTGTGACTCACCTGGAGCCACGACGTCACCAGCTTGCAGCAAACCTGTCATGTGCAGACAGACACCCTCCACACTGGCTTATATGCTTGTGGCCACTTCACATACATGCACACCTGTATACAGTGTTCAGCACATGCTGAGGCAACACACAAACACAGTGTGTGTGTGTGTGTGTGTGTAGTGGAGCATGTACGTATTTGTCCTGCTGCTAGCCTCCACTCTGTCCCTGTCTAACCAGATACTGTGTCTGCAGGTATCAGGCCTGCTGTGTGTGTGTGTGTGTGTGTGCATGTATGTGTGTGCGTTCTTCATGCAATTAGATTAAAATTCTGGCTTGTGGTAAAGACATGTCTGGGGCACAAAGACCTTCTCAGGAATTTATGATCAGGGTGTTTGTCTTATCCTTTGGATGATGTTTGCAAGGTTTAATTGAAACAAGATATTAAATGTAAAATCTTGATATGTCAGTGAATAAGATGTGATATAATGAAACATTAGATATTATGAAATGTGGGTAGAAAACCCTGAAAAAGACTGAGGGCATAGACACAGACAGGAAGGGAGGAATAATAGGGAACAGTTAAGCCTAAGCAAACATTGAAAAATACAAATAATAAAGGAGGAAAGAAAACTACACGAGAGTCTGACCTTCAGAATAAAACAGGAAGTAAACTGAAAGAGGGACTGGAGCAAACTCACACAGAGAGAGGCTCGACTAATTAAAGTATCATTGTACAGTTTTCTAATCACATCGCGTCATGTTTGATTCTCATTTAAACTTTCTTTGATTTACTTTTTGTGAATTGGTTGAAAAGCTCACATTTCCCTGCAGGAGAAGTGTGTTTTATCCATCGGTCTCTTCACAGCAAACACAGTAACATCTCTCCTGTGCTTTCTGAAGGATATTCTCACTGGAAAGGTCAGGTCTTGACAGCAGATGAGCTCCACGTTCTTTATGAGGGGATTAAACTGAACAACGTACACCACTATGACTATGTTTTAACAGGTGGGTGTCCCACTTTTTCACTTGGACCGCTGCTCAAAATGCAAATATCTGGACAGTTTAATTTAGTTTAATCAGAGTTGATTTTTAGATCCCCCTGAGGTTAAATTTAAATAAGTTCCTTGCAGTCTTCTTACTTTTTTTAGCATCATGTACTTGTGTGCCAAATGTAGATAATGTTATCAAAGCAGTAGATCAATTTTGACCACAGGAAAAAAGAGATAAGAAGTCACAATTTTCTTCTGTAAAAACATTTTAAGGTAAATCTGAGAATCAGTTTGGATTTAAGTAAGTTTAAGTTCAACTGGGTGCCATTATTGACATACAGAGCAGTTTAAGTTTAAAACAGTTTTTAACAGAAATCAAAAAGTATAGTTAGTTATAAATCTTTTCATACACAGCCTATAATAATTTCTCTGCTCTGTCTCTTCCTTGTGTGTGTGTGATGTCTGCAGGGTATACCAGAGACACGTCCTTCTTGGAGATGGTGGTGGATATTGTTCAGGAGCTAAAGAGAGCCAACCCCAACCTGGTGTACGGTAAGCAAACACATGGTTTCACAGAGTGAGGAGGGCACAAGAATCACATTAAATGCAACAACAGATCCACTGCTGTGACTGAGCATTTGGCTGCAAAAAAGCTGTAACCTTTGTTATCTTTTGGAAATTCTTGCGGTTAGTAGAGCTGCTCAGTTATGGCATAAACTGTAATCAGATTATTTTGGTCATACTTTTAATTAATTTTAAGAAAAGTGTCTTTTTAATGGGGATTTCAACTTAAACTTAAGTAAATAATTCAGAGGAAAAACAGGTTTCTTTTAGAGTGGTAGATGTGGTGGAGGACAGAGTGGGAGGGACAAAAACAACCGCAGCGTCCTTCCACAGGTCAGTCTCAGATTTATCAAGATGAGAGGTTTGGCTCCTGGGCTGAATGCTTTTACATTACAGGGAGTCATCCAAGCCTTCGTTATCAGAGTTTAAACACATTTTTGGTGAGGCAGCAAAGGCATTTATTATTTAACCAGCTTATTCAAAATAGATCCACTTCACTCCAGGGATGACTCTGTAGCCAGAAGGCTTTTTTTCTCATGTCACACCACTCAGTTTGACTGTTGCAGTTTTGCCTGTGGACACTGTAATAGTAGATATACAGTGAGACTTACTGCCTCTGCTCAAAATAATAAGCAAACATTGGGTTTTGCAGAATGTGTTTACCTAAGCACTTATAGAAGATCCTCTGTTACATGCTGCTGCTGCTGCGAGATGCTTTTGAGTGTTGTTATACTTTAATAACATAGGAGAGCAGTGACTGTAAGACAGAATGGGTGTTTTATGGAAGTGAGAGTAATTGTATACATGTTTCTGGCTGTATTACACATATTTATTTGTCATATCAGAACATTAGTGGATGTTTAATCTCTGCCTTATTAGTTCATTATTTCATCAACATCTTCCCAGTAGGGCTGCCACAATTAGTCGACTAGTCACGATTACGACTGATTTAATAGTCGACGCGTCGTTTGAAGCTTTGTAAGATCACAAAAGACGCAGGAATAAGTAGCAGGATTTAAGAGTGTAATAACGGACTGAAACAGAAGATGGCAGCACTGCACGTACAAGGATGCCAGCTACCGTTAAACCCCGAAGAAGAAGAAGCTGTGTCCCAGACTTCATAGCGCAGCCCAGCTCAGTTTCCAGCAATGGCGGCAGCTAGTTAGTTTTAATATTACTCTTATTATTCTTTCTGGGTCACAAAATAAATGTTTAACATATTTTTAGGCGAGAATGTAGCTGTGTAAACTTCAAATATCTGCTCAGTTTATCAAGACGCCACATATTTTCAAAAGCGCTCCTACGTTTTCGGAGACGTCTGTTACCCGCTAGCTCGATAGCTAGCCGGGGGCAAGGCTAACTAGAGCCGTGAGAACACCGGACTCCTCTTTCACTACTCAGTTTAAACATGATATGTAAGTCACTTAGATAACTTAAAAATGTTATTGTTTGGCTTTTTTTAGTATTTTATTTGTTCCTGAGTAAATCTGTGTGGCTGAGATTAAAGTTATAGTTTTTACACAGCTGAATAAACATCAAGCAGACAGCTGATCAGAAGTGTGAGATGCTGTCCTGTTATATTTTAGATAGCAAGGAGTTTATTAAACTTCACCAAAACAATCAGTAAATTTCATTAAAATTTAATAAACTATCATCTTGTCTTTATTTTAGTTAGCACATACCTGAAACACTTAAAGCTGTAAGCTAATGACAGTTATATAAGAGCAGATGCTGCTGGTGCAATAATCTATATGTTTTATGTCCAATGGATGATGATCTGATTAGTCGACTAATGCAAAAATAATCGGTGACTAGTCGACTATCAAAATAATCGTTTGTGGCAGCCCTACTTCCCAGTAACAGGTTGTACATTTTTTACTGCAGTTAGAAACACATGGAAATATTTCAATGTGACTTTTTTGTGTGGAGAGTGGGGATTGGATAAAAGTCTGATTGGATAAGTGGTTAAGAGGATGTATGGATGGATGTTTGATCAGATCAGTTCCAGAGTTATAGCATAGTTACCTTTCAAGACCTGATGTCCAACTCTACCTTAAGAACTAAACTTACATTTTTGCCTTCACCACAGCAGAGGCTCCAATAATGAGAAAAAGTATTAAATTGGTCATTTCCTAAACTGATATGTAATAAACAGTATAGCCCAAAGCAGGGTCTCCAGGTCTTCTGTTTAATACTTTAAAAATGGATAATAGGTTTTTCTGTCAGTCTCATTCCCAGCTTGGATGCGCTCATCTCCAAATCCACTTTCATGCCTCCCATCACTGCAGTGTGTTTATGTAATGCGCTGATTGCTGGTGTGCTCTCACTCTCAGTATCTTTTTGTCGTTTCAGTGTGTGACCCCGTCCTCGGAGATCATGGATCTATGGTGAGATTACTGATTATTCGTGTACCCTGTTGTATGTGTGTCTGTTGTTTTTAAGAAGGAATTTTGTGCCTTTCAGTTTTGTGTGGGTGGGATTTAGTGTGTGTGTGTTTATACAAATATATATATTTGTGTTCGTGTTCTGTGGGTGTGTTACAAGACTAATTTCTCATGACAGAGGGATTATTGTGATCTGACAGTATTACATATACACAGTGACTCACTCTGTGTGTGTATATATATCTACTGTGTGTGTGTTTGTGTCTATATTGTGTATGTATTACATTATGCGGACAGTCTGTGTTGATCATGTAAAAGCATGAAAACAAACATCAGAGAAAAGCTTTGTATTAACTCAGCCCACAGATGAAGTGTGTTTGTGTGACTCTGTTTCCACAGTATGTTCCTCAGAATCTTTATCCCGTCTATAAGAACAAGGTGGTTCCTGTTGCTGACATCATCACTCCTAACCAGTTTGAGGCTGAGTAAGTAAAAGTGTTTTCAGTCTTGACAATTTGACAACTCTGTGACCATCTGTTCATTCACCTTCTGGTTAGTAGACTAATATCACTGCATAACTGTCACAGATTAGTAGGCAGAGGACTCACTCACAGGACTCTGAAGTTTAGAGAGAAGGTGAGGGTTTATTTGCAATGTGACACCAAGTGAGAATATATACATATATACAGTGGAACAGATAACACGGGGCTCCAGGGAGTAGGGCGGGGTCCGAAGGGAAGGTCCAAGACGGGGGTACACACACGCTCTTCTTCAACTTGATCCGTAACTCACTCCAAATGTCCACACCAAAAAGCTCACGCTCACTCACACACATCCACAGAAATCCAGACGGCAGGGAAGACGGGCAGGGAGTCTAGAAGGCCTGTACACAGAGAAAAAACAATGTCAGGAGGAAACTCTAGGAGATCAAAGGGAACACGTTCATGGGCTAGGCTACACTGACGCTAGGTAGTGTGACGATCCAGCGAGGAAGCAGCCTCTCTTGCCATCTTAAGTAGTCTGCCAGGATCAGTGTGAATGAGCCACAGGTGCGTGTTCAGGGCGGGTTCAGAGGCGGGGAATCAAGGTCCAGTTCCGCCCTGGTGGGAGAGGCTAAGACAAAAAATACACACACCACGACCTCTCCAGATCTTGAGAACCATGACAATAACAAAGCCTTATATTATTGCCAGAGCTTAGTTTTATTTATATAGTGCCAATTGTCTCAATGTGCTTTATATTGCAAGGTAAAAACTAGATGTTGATCATATGGTCACCAATGAGCAGCCCTTGGTGACAGCAGGAAGGAAGAACTCCTTTTAAACAGGAAGTGAATGCATTACTTTAGTTCCCTAGTAAGAACATTCATTGACATGAATGCATTCCCAATCCTCTTACAGATAAGTTTAATCATCACAGCTTAATTCCGAACCCTGATCCCCAAGTTAAGTTTAATCTGCAAAGTAATAATAATGTAATTTAATGTAGTAATGTGAGCAAGTAGGTCTCATAAAGCCAGCTGGATGTGTTTTTATTTCATTTTATTTATTTATTGCCTGGTTTCCTTCTGTGAGAGAGTCTTTACAACGGTCCTCTGCTCATGTCTGAGACAAACTCTCCCTGAATGGTTTTGTAGTTGTTCTGATTTTCTGAGTATATTGGTGCAAACGGTCTTTATGTAATGCCACTTATGTTACCTAATACTTTCATTTTGTGGTCCCAAAAATACATCTTTGCTCCCCTTGTATCCTCTCTTATCTTTCTTGTTAATTTTTCCTTACACACTACCTGAGAATCTCTTTTATACTCTTAATTTAAGTTAATCCAAGATGACTTGAGTTCTTTGAAAATACATTATTTTAATCAGTTACTTATTTCCTCTCTAAATATTTCTTTATAAATAGTGGTTGTGTAAATAAAGATGGATCCTTTCTTCTGTCACTCCTCTTTACCCTGAGATCACACAGTGAGATTGCATCATTAGAGCTTTGCTGTATTTGGAACAAGATTAAGTCTGATTCACGCTCCAGTTCAAAGGTTATACCAGCAGGAGAGCGCAGAATACAGTTAGTGCCATTCAAGTACAGTAATGATTGATTAAGTCGAAAATAATTTGTCAGCTCAGCAACAGAAGAAAAAAAATTCTGACAGTTGCTTTGATCTTTTTTTCCTAGTCTGTTCAAACTGTTTTATGGAAGGACCCAGGCAGAGTGATTAGTGCATCCTGTAAAGCAGCGTAATAGCCTAACAGCTAACATTAGGTACAGTTTTTGCTTGAAGCTATATATAATGGTCTTTAAAATACATAATTTGAAGAATTTGGAATTTGAAGAATTTTGATGGAAACTGCTAAATTGAACCTCTTGTTAGTCGACCTGCTCATTATTCTGTGGAAAAGTAAAGATGGTGGTTGAAGCCCAGTTCTAATATTTTGCATTATGTCATTCGCGTTCTGTTTGTTTTCTCATCACATTAATAAACATGAAACTATTTGAAAACCTTTTTGAATGTATATTAGTGTCTCTATAAGAAAACGATTTTCTGCACTAAGTCATTTAACGTGGTAAGATTTAAAGTCTTATTTTTACCTCCTTTACAGTTGTACGGACTCAGTGGACCTAACAGATGAAGCCATCAGATTCTTTGTTATAAATTAAAAGTGTAACATCTGCTGCTTAGGTTTTAAATGACGTTTTTATGATCTCCACAGTCACATGTGAAGGTTTTTTAACCCTTGCAGCCTCTTTTTTGCAGTAATATTAAGCAGTTTAAGAATCTCACATCTGTCACAGCTTTATTGTGACGTTACTCCACCTGCTGGTTTGTCTGTATGCCTGCAGAATCAGACTGAATCAGGTTTTTCTCTTCATGAAAGACTCTTGATTTAGTGTCTTTACGGTCTTTGTTGCAACTGTTTTCACACGTTATTTATTTTGCAGCTGTTGTGATTGTTTGCTTGTGTTTTAGATTATTGACGGGGAAAAACATCAGCACAGAGAAAGACGCTGTAGAGGTAACATATCTACTTATCCTGTTTTTCTTGTCTACATGAACATTAGTTCTTGCTGTAACAGTTGAGCTTGTCTTTTTGCCTTTTCCAGCTTCATACTTCTGTATCTCATGTTCTGATTGTAGGTAATGGACCTCCTCCATGCGATGGGCCCAGACACAGTGGTTATTACGTCCTCTGATCTTCCCTCTAGACTGGGAGACCGCTTCCTGGTGTCATTGGGCAGCCAGCGTCATGGTAGGCGACAGGATTAGGAATGTAGTTTGACATTAATACAGGAATTTAACCTGTTGTGTGTCTGTTGTGCTGTTCAGTTCGTCCAGATGGCAGCAGGACAACACAGAGAGTGCGATTAGAAGTTCCCAAAGTGGATGCTGTCTTTGTAGGAACTGGAGACTTGTTTGCTGCTATGTTGCTAGCGTGGACACATCACTACCCCACTGACCTAAAGGTACACACTCACAAACAAACACAGAAAAACTGTTTGGAGCTCAGTCCAAAGTAATAGGAATAGGAACAGATTAAAAGACCTGCAGAGATTTGATGAATTAGTCCTCTGACTAAAACCAAGAGCAACGGTTCTGCTTTTTGGGGCGATCGTGGCTCAAGAGTTGGCAGTTTGTCTTGTAATCGGAAGGTTGCCGGTTCGAGCCCCGGCTCCGACAGTCTTGGTCGTTGTGTCCTTGGGCAAGACACTTCACCCGTTGCCTACTGGTGGTGGTCAGAGGGCCCGGTGGGGCCAGTGTTCGGCAGCCTCGTCTCTGTCTGTGCGAAATCAGAGCAGCTGTGGCTACAATGTAGCTGCCATCACCAGTGTGTGAATGGGTCCTTAGGAGCTAAGTAAAGCGCTATACAAATACAGGCCATTTACCATTTTTACCAACTTTTTCTGGACACGACTATATAATGAAATACTCCACTACAGTCTAGTAGGTGGCAGTAATGGAGAAGACTATAACATCTAAAAATCTTAAACCAAGAGCTCATCAAATTAAGTTTATGGGTTATTGTATATTACAGGCAAAACGTATAACTGCATTAAACTGGAAAAAATCAGGTTTTCCTGCTCTTGGTGCTTGGATAAATTCTTTGGCACAATGTATGGCAATGGAACGGATAACTTATTTTCTCAAAGACAAGTTAACATATTTTGATGATATTTGGAAGGTTTATAAAAGAAGCAAACATCGGACAGAAGTGTGGATAAGGTGAAGATTATTTAGTTTGTGCTAGCTATTTCTATTTAGTTTTTGTTTGTTTGTTGTTGTTTCTTTCAGTGTGTATAAATGCCACACACTGTACTACTGTTTGCATATTTCAGGTGTTTTTACTTGATGTATGTTTGGGAGAGAACAGGGGGGGTCTTACTACTGCTGCATATTACTGTGAAAACAAATCTTTTTATGCTGTTACAAAAACAATAAAAAGATTGTTAAAAAAAGACTATAACATAAGCTCATGCAACAATAATGCTGTGTGAGAGGGGTAATCACATAAAAAACATAAAATTCAAACCCCTTAGATTTGGCTTTCCTGTCAGGCACTGCTGCTAGTTTTAGATCACTCCCTGGAAGGCCCATTCACTTACACTGTGCCCTTTGTGATCTCACCCCAGAGAGCGAATGTTAACTTAATCCATGTGGTGGATACTCACTGGTGGTAAAAGCTAAACAGTTTTCAGCAGTTGGTGAGTCCAAACTTTCTAAGTCCGAAGGCTGAGCATCAGGGGGAGGAACGAGACTTCTACCTGATGCTTTTTCAGCACTCATCGGATTGGTGCACTATGACCTCATCCTCCAGGGTCAGACGTTTTCTTTTCTTTTCTGTCTCTCAGACGGCCTGTGAGAAAACGTTTTCAGTGATGCATCACGTTATCCAGAGGACCATATCCTACGCTCATGGTGAGAATAACAGAACTAGTTATCAGCGCCTAAAGCTTTCCTTGTTTGAATTTCATGAACAAAAACACAAACAATTATATTAAATCAGTTTAAACAGCGTCTTACTTTAGAGTTTCACATTTTTAGTGGTAAAAATAAAAACTAGCAGTAATATTTCTTACCTGCATTTCTTACAGCAGCTGATTGATAGCTCACATCTGTGGGTCTGGATTTCTGCTCCTGTTGTTATCAGTTACTGGCTTCTCCTGCATAACTGCTTTTAAATGCGTTGCATGAACGGCAGTTTGTTCATGACACCTGTCTTCAGACTCCAAACTTTGCGGGTTAATTGAATTTTGTGTGACCCTTACCTGCCCCTCTCGCCCTCAGAGTTAGCAGGTCCTGGTCGGAGGCCCAGTCCGCCCCAGCTGGAGCTGCGGATGGTCCAAAGTAAAGCTGACATAGAAGATCCTGCCATAGTTACGGAGGCCACAGTCATATCCTAACGTTGCCCGCCCATAAGACTCATACTAACCTCTCCACCCATAAATCTCTCAGCTCCTGTATCTCGGTAAATCTCTCATTACTGTAAACCTTGACTGTCATTGCCTAACTTCAATAACTCATCATCCAGACTCCTTAAACACCTTAGTATTGTAAACCCTTTAGTCCTTTAACCCTTTGAAGTCCTCAGTGTCCTGATCCCGAACTTAACCCTTAACCCTGTTTTGGAACCAGAGCCATGGATAGACAGAAGGTTTGGTCAGGGTATCCGAGAGGACTTTGCAGCAGCTCTTTAGAAATTTTTAGGGCTCTCCGGATGACTCAGATAGTGAGCTTCCACAAGCACAAAATGTCATTTGTTAAGGTTAATGAGAGTGATCATCCAGTATTCAATCATCTGCACGACAGTGGAATTGATTTGGCTGGTAAACTGAGATCTGGGCAAAATTCATAACTGTTATAGAAAACATGGGAGAGGTTTTGTCCTTGGAGTGCTGCTAGGATAAGTTAATAGTCTTACCTCTGGTTTAAAATAATATTTTACCTTTTTTAAGTTTCATAAGACTTATTAGTAAGTCTTATCAAAAAGTTCTCATGGATAACTTGATCGCGGGTTTAGTTTCTGTGGTTTGTCTTCAGTCTGGCCTGGTTTTTTGCCACACTGAATAGTGATGTCAGTGTATTTGGATGCACGTCAGTCTATTCACAGTGACCCAGCTGCTGAATAACAGCTCTCGCACAGAGTTAGACTGTATTTGTGGTGTTAGTAAGGGTCATGTGTACGTGCACATGAAAATAGGTGCACCCATGCTTTCTTAAAAAATAAAAAAAACAATAAAGAATACAAACATTTTCATAGTAAATAGCAATAATCAGCTGCATCCACAGGTCATCCTTGTTCTGCTCTGCAGTGAGTTCACCACCTGCTGCAGGTTCTGATTATTTATTAAAAATTATTTAATTAGGAAATGATGTGAGAGTATCTGAGTTTACTGGGACTAGATGGATAACATAAACCTTTCCCAACAAGTAAAGACATGTAAACTCCGCATGGGGCTTCCTGCATGGAGTCAACTCCGGGTCCCTCTTGATGTGAGAAAACAGTGTTGCCAAGGATACGGCAGACCTCTGGGTCGAAGCTGATTTTCAGAGCAGAACAAGAATTACTGTCAACAGCTGACTTGGAGTACGCGTGACTGTGGGACGAGATCTTTTTGGTGGATGTAGTTGAGTAATAGAACTTATGAACCTACACGGAACATATCACGGATCCTGGATGTGGCGAGTAAGCCGGCTGATAGAGGAAGAAAGGCTTAGAGGGTCAGGGTTAGGAGTGACTTACCTTTCATCCAAAGAGCGAGGCAGTTGTCCACGGATAAAAATTGAAAAATGAGTTGCAAATTATAACCGGGCAGGCTGCCCAACTAAAGTCTCTTTGTGGAACCACTGAACAAGTTCTCCAAAACTCTACCTCAAAATTATTAAACTTGCCTACTTTATTGCTCTATTACTGCCACCCTGTTAAACTGGCATATTCTGTTTATTTCTGACAGTGTTGCACTCTAGAAGTGGTTCTCCACACCTGACGCCAAGTTGCAAGACTCTAAAGATCAAACACTGTTTTTCTATGGCTCTGCCCACCACTCTTTTAATCCCTTACCCGTCTTACAGCAGTGATGTAATGGTGACCAAGTTTAACCCCTGAGATCTCTTGAAAAATATGAGAAAACAAACAAAAAAAAAAAAAACGCACAATGTATAGATGTTGTACTATAACTGTATTGGACCATCTGTATGATATCTTCTATCTGATCTGTCTATTGGACCATTGTGTTGATGCTACTGTACTATAGACTACACGCACTACAATATCACTCAAACAGGAGACGTCCGGGTTGGTTGTGGCACTCGCAGACGCTTCAGTGCCTCTAGTTGTTGTCACCTGATAGTAACTGTCTAAAAATCATAGTGTATAGTTGAACCTTTTTCATCTTAGCACAACATGAAAAAAATGGGCAACCCGAGCTGCCTGAGCTGTCCCCAGCTGATTGTAGACCACTCAGAAATCGGCCACCTCAGTGCCAGAACCAACCCACGTCACGCCGGACGGCTGCCGGCCCAGCTCTCGCCCAGAACTCTATATCTGAAAGTTGAGCCACTGAATTTACTGGAAGCCTCGAGTCGTATTGATAACATCTACAAGCTCTGTAACCTTTTATTTTTAAAAATGAGCTTTTGATTCCCATCACACTCCACTGTGGTCTCTGTCACGTCTTAATCTGTACCAGAAACCTGAATTAGTCTGTGCATGTGCATACGACTTCCTGTTACCTTTATGTTTACAAGTAGTCATCAGGTGTGTTATGTAGAAATAGTTCTGTTTGTTGTGGGTGCAGTAAAAGTAGGTCGAATTTCAACCAAATGCTGTGAGTTGAATCTTGAAACGAAAGATTAGTTTTGCACTAAACTAATACAGTTAAGTCGTTAGTACAGCTTAACCTGTTCAAACAGTTTCAGTTAAATCATCATCTTACAACTATCGCAATATAAACAATTTTTTTAAGTGATTAACAATAAATGCGCCCCAAAAATGACTCTAATTTTTAGTTGCACAAAAAGACGATAATGGGATATAAAGTCAAATGTCAGGGTTTCAAAATCACAGTATCAGCTTTTCAATTACATTAATATCTGTTATAACCAAAACCAGTGGTGGTATTATAACCTGTAGCTTTTCCACAGTGGAACGTGATGGGAAGGGTGAGAGGAGAGCAAATGGCGACAGTGGTCATGAGCTGGTTTCAAACCAATGATGTCGCAAGAACTTGGGATGTGCCTTAGCCCACTGCGCTACAAGGGCACCACAAGAAAGGAGATTTCAGTTTTAAATCACCTCCAGAATCTTTTTTTCTCCTCAATTTTGGAAAGTGCAACCAAATATTCAGAGGCTTAAAAAAAGAGAAAAAAACAGCCAGAAGCCATCAGTGATCCACCTGAGCTGGATGTAAGGTTCTGGGCAAGTCAGTGTATTTCTGTACTGCTGTTGTTTCTCTATGGACTGTACTGTGATACTGCCTTAGGAATCTAACATCATAATACCACAATACTACTCACAGAGAGGAGGAGGGGAGGAAGGAAACATGAGATGTCTTAAATGTAGGTAAATGTATGTTTATCTTGTTTATAGCGGTGCAAGGGGCGGAATTATTGTCTGGTTTACAAAATTGCAGAAAATTGACTCTTTTAATTCCAACTAAAAAAAATGAAACCCCAAAAATATAAAATTCAGTAAATATTTATAAAACAGTATTTTTTGTGGGTCAGATTTATTAATAATGATCCAAAATGAGACAGAAGTTAGAAAAAAACAACTGAATGAAAGTCACTTTATGATGTCATGGAGCGCCGTGTGTATGCGCACTGCTGAGAAAATGAATGCAGAGACTTTGTGAGCTTTGCAGTTTGCATTATAAAGCAGTCAGTGATTTACCTGCCTGCCTAGATCTCCACCTGCACCAATTGCGTATACATCGTAACGTCTTCCCCTCCGAAAAATGCAACATTCCTTGTGAGATTTGTCAAAGCCCCACAAGGAATAGGTACAAAATAAAGCATGCAAACATTTGCAGTTAATTAAAACTCAGATTGTTAATAAATGTGGCCCTAATTGATTTATCATTTGGGAACTGCAGTGTTGTACACTTGTGCTCAGAGGTAATCTGAATGCACCTCTTGGACAAACAGGCGGGAAAAACGATCTCATTTGTAAAAAACTTTTGTACCAGTACAGTTATAATGTGTCACTGTAGCGCTGATTGTCATATCAGTAACAGACTTGAGGAGTCTGTGCATTTTGCCAACCGTCTCTCAGCTCTGCTAACAAACCCGACCGCTGTAACACTGGATCTAAACGCATCCACCCGTTGTGTCTTTGCTCGTGGGAGAGTGCGTGTATGTGTGTGTAAATGTCGTTTATGGTAACAGGGTTTCGTGTGTATGTGTGTCCGCGCATGTAAAAATGAAAGAGCAAATACATGGAAAGAAAATCTGCCAAATGTTGTGGGATGAAGAGGAGGGGGAGGTTAAAAAAGACAAGGAACGCTTTGGTTAAGATGAGGAGGGGAGGAGAGGTGTGTTCAAGAGGACAATCACTCCCTTAACCTGAACATTTAGAGGACTGCTCGGAGAGGGAACTGAATCCTAAACGTTCCCTTGATGCCTCACTTTGCTTCTTCTTCCTTTACATCCTCCAAACCTGTGCAAACCCCTGCAGTGCCAGTTCTGTCCGTATCGCTAGTTTTTAAACCTTAGCCTTGCCGTGTGCGTGTTCGTTAGATGGTTAAACTGTGCTTTCACTGTTTCCACTGTTCCCTGTTCTCAACGTGCCTCAGTGTCCATGTTGTTGCTGTCCGTCCTGCTCACGCTGCTTTCAGTAAGTCCAACTGCTTCAGATTCCTCCGTTGAATTTTGACTTGGTTAGAAAAACAAAAGACGCAGGTTTGGTCTCTGGCTGCTTGTTCACGGTAACTGTACAGGGGTTGGATTTTGAAGGCAGCAGGTGTTGCTAATCTTTTGAGGTTTTTAGAGTTTTGAGGGGTTTTTGTTCACTGAATCTGGTTATTATCATTAGATTTTAGATTTTTTAAAAATGTTAGTTTGTGTTGAAATACACCATTTTATGTATTTGTCGCCAGTGAAGTCTCGAGTTTATTGAATTTAACTGTTTGACATGAGACCAAACTGGAGGCTCAGACCATCCAAAACATTGAGGTTTACACCTGTGTGTCACGTTTTTAAAGTTAACTGCAGATCAGACGGCCGGTGAGGATTCTGAATGTTTCACTGAAGTGAAACCCTGTGTGATTGGCTCCTTTGCCTCTCTGTCTCTGGCTTACGTGGTCATGTGACTCATTCCTGCGTGGCGATCCATGCTCTCCCGCCCTCACACCCCAGCCTCCCCTCGTCCATCTCTGTTTAGTTATGAATTGGCTGCCATTAAAAACTGCAACAGCCCACCTGCTTGTGCCACAGTGGTCCTCTCCTCCTCTACATCCACAGGTTCAACTCCACCATCTTTTTTTGTTTCCTTCTGTTCCCGGCGGCCAAAACAAAATGAGGAAATGTAATAATCATTGTTTGGTAACTGTTTTTAGTGCTATGTTTTTGGAGCGTTACGAGTATTTTCTAACATGTTACAATAAAAGATTGTAGTGTACAAATTCACATTTATAAATATATATATATATATAGATATATATGAGAAATGTATGTTCTAATGCAATAAAGAGAGATTAAGAAGTACAAAGGCTGGATCAGTCTCATTATTTACAATCTGTTTCTTCCTTAGGTTTTATTGGACATACAAAATGAGGACATGCTTCCGTATTTTAATGAATTTTATTTTGACATTTATCTGTGTGATATGCAACACATTGAGTGACTTTGTGCTGTTTCAGTTGGTCTCCACACCTCAACCTTCTCAGACATGAGTTGTTGTCATAAGTTGGATTAAAGCTTACAATGTCCACCATGTGATTGCATTGTCAGCCTCATGAGGCAGTAAATATGGTGAAATGCTGTATCTGGCTCCAATCAAACCATTTTTACATCCTTTATTGTTTTTAGTTTAGGTTAGTGATAGCTCAGTTTTCCTGGTGCTGAGTGAGGGTTTGAAAAGCCAGAGTTCATTTCTGAGACTAAGAATGGATCAACCTGCCACACCAACGGCCACCTGAGGGCGCTGCTGAGCCATCAACTACATGGTATGACTGATCTTGAGCTGCAGTCGACCAAAGGTGGCAAAAGTACAGACATTCTGTACTCAAGTAGAAGTACAGATGCTAGTGTTAAAAATACTCCAGTTCAAGTTAAAGTAAGATAAGATAAAACTTTATTAATCCCTCGGGTGGGTTCCTCTGGGAAATTCGGTTTCCAAAAAAGCACAGCATCGACAGAAGTTACAGAGTTACAGAATATTATATATATATATACACATATATAAATACAGAGACATATATAAATAAAATATACAAAGGGGATAAATAGAATAAACAGGAATAAAAATAAAAATACAAGTGAAATTGCACATTTCAAGTATGGAGTCTATTGCACCGTTGATTATTAACAAAAGTATTGCACAAAAGGTAATTGCACAGTGAAGTGAAGAGGCACTACAGCTTGCTTGTTCCCCCCTCCTTTGTCCTCCCTCTCCCCTCCAGAGAGGAGTTAAACAGTCTGATGTCGTGTGGGACAAAGGAGTTTTTAAGTCTGTTGGTTCTTTGGGAGAAGCAACCTGTCACTGAACAGACGCTTCTGGTTGTTTATGGCCGTGTGCAGAGGATGCCCAGCATTGTCCATAATGTCCAGCAGTTTCTTTAGTGTCCTTTTCTCTGCCACTGACACCAGAGTGTCCAGCTTCACGCCGACCACAGAACTAGCCTTCCTGATCAGCCTGGATGAGTCCTTCTTTGCTGTGCTGCTCCCCCAGCACACCACAGCATAGAAAAGTACTCCAGCAACCACCGACTGGTAAAACATCCTCAGGAGCTTCCTGCAGATGTTAAAAGACCTCAGCCTCCTGAGGAAGTACAGTCGGCTTTGGGCTTTTTTATACAGCTGCTGATTCAACTTCTTTACTCAAAGTGAAAAAGTAGCTCTTTGGAGCTTCTATGTTTGTGCAAAGCTAACTGAACCTTGTCCTACATTAAAGTAACAATTAAATAATATTAGTGGGTATAATACCGACTTTATTTCAGTCTAAATTTTAATTCTAATAAAGGTACTCAGCTTGAATCAGGAAAGTAGAACACCAGCAAAGATGTTGCCTCTAAACAGGAACATGAGTAGGGAAGAGGTTCAGTGGAATTCAGCAGGTGGGGAACGCATAAAGTCAGCTGTAGTGGCTCAGTGTGGGGAAAAGAATCACAGCTCACAATCATTTCTATTGAGAGCTCCAGTTTTTTTTTTGTCTACAAGTTGTGATCAGCTGACTGTTCTCTCCTGCAAATCCATCACAGTACAGCAAACTAACCTGTTTATCCTGCACTAACATGCAGAGGAATTTAATGCAGCCTTTAAATATCACATGTTTCTCAATATGAAAAACATAATGTCATATGTAAAATATCTGCTTTAAAAACATGAGGACTTACATGTAAGCTTTAACTGTGCAGTCCTTCCCTTCAGAAAGTAGCCTATCAGAGCAAGAGCGCGGTAACAGTAATGGAAAAATGTAACATGCTTTTCCCCTCTTTTTTCATTTATATTCTGATATAGATTTAGTTCATTTTAGTCATCATACTGTTAGTTTTGTGATCAGTGTGTCTGAGCCAATGACTGTGTGAAAGAGGTGCATACTGTTTTTTTACTGTTTGGCCACCAGATGGACTCCAAGTGGCTCAGAATCATACACAGCAGTGAATGTGAAACTGTGCAGCTCAATCTGCTCACACTGAAATGTGTTGTCATTTAGTAATCCACATTTCCATTTACTGTTGATGGTGATTTATGTTACTTTTTAATAGTGATGTGCGATACCACTGATTTCCTTTCCGATCTGATACCAAGTAATATTCAGGGTGATATCGACGATACTGATCCGATACCGATACTTTGTACAAAAACGTATTTTATCTATTGTATCTCAAATTATAGCGTCATAATGATTACAGGACATCAGATTTCTTGTTGTTATCACTTAATAATGCAGAGTTATCATATAGAAATAAAAAACTGAAGTTGTTATTTGAACACGTTGCCTGCCTGCAGCACTAAAGGACTCCGTGAGAGACGTCTGTCTCGCCGTAGCAGCACCTGTCCCTCTCCTCCTCTACAGTTTGCCTCAACATACGCGCGTCATATTCTGTGATATGATTTACTCTGAGGTGTTTGACAAGGTTAGTGATGTTGCCACAACCATACATGCCAACCCTCGGTTTGGAGTAAATCGGTTTGGCTGAGAATAAAGTTATTAGATTAGATTAAATTAAAATTAACTTTATTAATCCCTCGGGAGGGTTCCGTCAGAGTTTACGTCAGCGCCCGGTTATATTTTAGATAACAAGGAGCAGATGGCAGAGTTTGACTCCACCGAGGGAGCTCGTGACGTACTACCCGGCTTTCTTTAGACCGCAAAGCTGGGTCGTGAGTCGTGTCCAAATTCATGGGCTGCATCCTCCTGAGGACCCGGCCTTCGCGGTCTACGTGGGCCGGGTCCTCAGAAGGTCGGGTAGGCCGGAAGTAAACGGCTGTGAAATTGGACGGTCCAGCCTTCTGATCAGCGTCATGGTGGAGTTTAACCTCTTAAGCCCCAACGCCCCCTGATACGGGGGCAAAAGGCAGGAGATCAGTTAGGCTTGGGGCTTAAGAGGTTAATAAACTCAGCCGTCTGCTCCTTGCTATCTAAAATATAACAGGACACTGGCGTAAATTGTCGACCGTCTCATACTTCTGTTTAATCAGTTTTCTGTTTGACGTTTATTCAGCTGTGTAAAAACCAAGGAGGAACCCACCCAGGGGATCAATAAAGTTTTATTTTATCTAATCTAATAACTTTAATCTCAGCCAAACCGATTTACTCACGAACAAACAAAACACTGAAAAAAGCCCAACAATAACATTTTTAGGTTGTCTAAGTGACTTATATATTACGTTTAACCCGAGTAGCGAAACTCCGCGGTGATCTGATGTGCCGGGAGTTGTGTCGTTCTCAGCGGCTTAAGTGACCCTCGAGCTCCCGGCGAGCTATCGAGCTGGTGGGTAACAGATGCTCCGAAAATGTCAAAGCACTTTTGCAAATATGCGATATCTTGATAAACCGAGCAGATATTTGATGTTTACACAGCTACTTTCTCGCCTGAAAATATGTTAAAAGTTTATTTTGTGACCCAGAAAGATTAGTATGAGTAATTTTAAAACTTAGTAGCGGCCGCCATTGTTGGAAACTGGAGTTTGGCTGGGCCGCGCTATGAATTCTGGGATATGGTAGGCCACGAAGGACACACCCGACCCATCCTTCAAATTCGGGGAAAAGGAGGACGCATTTCTCGGCTGCATTCGGAGGAGTCTACGAATTTGGACAGCCTTCGGCGCGTCGCTGTGACGTAATCGGTCTACAAATGCAGGCTCAGGAGGAAGCAGCCCATGAATTTGGACACGACCCCCGCTGTTTCCGGGCCAGCCAATAATAACGGTGACAGTCAAAGGAGCTTGCAAAGAAAAGTTGCAAAAGTTAAAGAAAAGTCTTTAAGTTGCTTGAAGACGTTTCACCTCTCATCCGAGAAGCTTCTTCAGTTCTAAGGTCAAATGGTGGAGAGTCCCCACCATTTGAGAGGTGATGAGAGGTGAAACGTCTTCAAGCAACTTAAAGAAGTCCAGACGCTTTTCTTTGCAAGCTCCTTTGAGTACAATGACCTGGATGACTGAGAACCTTCACAGACAATAACGGTGACATTTAATGTATTTTATCCGATAAATAAACCCTGTAAAATGTATTTATCACCCCCCCAACAGCCCCTTTGAATGACTCCCTAATTCTGAGGTCTCAAGGTTGGCATGTATGGCCACAACACCTCACTTTTTTGCCACATGTATCGCAAACCACGTCTCAGCTGTTTGCGGAGGTAAAATACGTCCGCACAATTACGCTCAGCCATTGTTGTGAGTGCGCGCGCCAAGGGGCTGCGAGTTATTATACAGCCGTATTTCGCACATGACTATGAAAGGCGGAAGAGGAAGTAGTTCCTTTGAATGTAGACAATCCGACTGTTATAGTTTCTTTCCACTGTGTTCCTGTTAATGATAAACTACAAATTTACTCTAAATTACTAAAATATCGATATTTTAATGTGAGAATCGATTCTAGAACATAAATGATCGGTGGAATCGATATTTCAGGATCACTACTTTTTAATTCAGTAGGTTTGTTATGATATCTCAGAAATGCTAATCCTACGATAACAAATAAAATATAATCTATATGGTAACGTGAGAGTCACAAGCCTTCAAGCCTCTTATTTTTATCATACCATTAGACATGAACCTAAACAGGAAGTCATTAACAGGCAAGCAACATTTAAACTCAAAGCCTCTGCAGTAGACACACTGTGTAAGCTGCACCTCTCTGGTACAAGTCAGGCATCCTGGGTTTTTTGTCAGACAGGTTCTGTGTGATATGTTCATTGCAGAATATTTTCTTTAACCATAAACCACAGTAATTCCAACCTGGTTCTGTCATGGTCCTGCTCTGGTGACCCAGTCCATGTGTTTTTGAGTGTGGTTAATAATTCTTGGTTTTGTATCAGTTATGGTTGTTGTTACTTTTTAGTCTCTGGGTTTCAGGCTGTGTTTACTGGGTTAAAAGGCTATTCTAAGTTAGATTAGTGTCACAGTCCTGGGTTGTTTGACCCAGTGTTTGTGTTTCATAGCATTTTGATATTCATTGTTTATGTTTTGTTATATTTAGTCTTCTTTAGCACCTAGGTTTCCTAGTTTTAGTTCTTTGTTCATGTAGAATCACTGTGCCATCTCGCCCTGTGGTAAGTTTCCCTTGTTGATTAGTGTGTCTAATTTGTCATGTCTCATGTCTGCGTGGTTTATGTTGTCAAGTCTGTGTTGTCATGTCTGTCCCATCATGTTTCCTGTTTTATTTTTATTTAAAAATATGGGAAAGAGTACTTAAAAAGTACCAATTAAACCAGAGGGCCGGATTCCTTAAATGGTTTGCACTCGACTCGACATTCAAAACATGGGCAAATAAAGGTCTCACCACACACAGTACCTTGTTGAAAAATGGAAAAGTGATGAGTTTTCAAGACCTTAAGAAAAAGTTTGGGTTGCAAAATCAAGATTTTTTTTAGATATTTGCAATTGAGGGACTTCCTGAATAAAAATCTAAAAAATCACAGTTATCGACTGGGAATGAAGAGATTATAAATATATTCAAGAATGCATATACAGATGGACCCTATCAAAAAATTATTTCCAAATTATATTGTTCACTGATCAATCTATGGGGTCATGATACAAGATATGTTAAAGCAAGATGGGAAACAGAGAGCAATCTATTCCTAACAGGAGAGGAATGGGATGGGATCTGTAGGCAGCAGTGGTCAGTAACAAGCTCCCCCTCGTGGAGGGAATTCAGCTGGAAGAATGCATTTCGTTATTTTGTAACCCCAGCCCAAAACTCCAATTATTCTCAGAATACAACATGCTGGAGGCAGTGTGGACATGCAACAGCAAATCATTTCCACATTTGTTGGGAATGTCCCCGTGTGGTTCCATTTTGGAAGGAAATGCATAAGGTCATGGAAACAATCTTCCAAAAGAAAATACAATTTAATTTTGCATTATTGTACCTATAGGCAACCTAGAGACTCTTAATCGATGCAAACCGGATAAATATTTGTTCACTGTGCTGTCGGTAGCTTGCAAAAAGGCCATAACTCGCCTTTGGATTAAAGAGGATATTCCTACTATAGATGATGTGATATATAATATTTTTGTTATGGAAAGAATAACTTTTAGGCTAAAGTGCCAGGCGGACTCATTTGATTCAATTCAATTCAATTCAATTTTATTTATATAGCGCCAAATCACAACAAAAGTCGCCTCAAGGCGCTTCATAGATACAGAGAAAAGCCCAACAATCATATGACCCCCTATGAGCAAGCACTTTGGCGACAGTGGGAAGGAAAAACTCCCTTTTAACAGGAAGAAACCTCCGGCAGAACCAGGCTCAGGGAGGGGCGGGGCCATCTGCTGCGACCGGTTGGGGTGAGAGAAGGAAGACAGGATAAAAGACATGCTGTGGAAGAGAGACAGAGGTTAATAACAGATATGATTCAATGCAGAGAGGTCTGTTAATACATAGTGAGTGAGAAAGGTGACTGGAAAGGAAAAACTCAATGCATCATGGGAATCCCCCGGCAGCCTACATCTATTGCAGCATAACTAAGGGAGGATTCAGGGTCACCTGGTCCAGCCCTAACTATATGCTTTAGCAAAAAGGAAAGTTTGAAGCCTAATCTTAAAAGTAGAGATAGTGTCTGTCTCCTGAATCCAAACTGGAAGCTGGTTCCACAGAAGAGGGGCCTGAAAACTGAAGGCTCTCCCTCCCATTCTACTTTTAAATACTCTAGGAACAACAAGTAGGCCTGCAGAGCGAGAGCGAAGTGCTCTAATAGGGTGATATGGTACTACAAGGTCATTAAGATAAGATGGGGCCTGATTATTTAAGACCTTGTATGTGAGGAGCAGGATTTTGAATTCAAATCTGGATTTAACAGGAAGCCAATGAAGGGAAGCCAAAACAGGAGAAATATGCTCTCTCTTTCTAGTCCCTGTCAGGACTCTTGCTGCAGCATTTTGGATTAGCTGAAGGCTTTTCAGTGAGTTTTGAAGAATATTGGTTGAAATGGTTGAAATATGTACAAAATGGGAGGCCCAATTTTGTATAATGTCATTGTATTTCTTGGTTTGTTTGTTCTTGTGTTTTGTTTGGTTTTGTTTTGGTCCGTTTGTCTCTTCTGTTGTTGTTCGGTTTGGTTTTGCTTTCCCCCTCACAGTGATTAAGTTGAATTTGTTGTACATGTTGTATAAATAAGAAAACTAATAAAACATAAATTAAAAAAAGAAAGAGTCTGTTCTTTGTTCATTGTATTTAGTTTGACCGCCCTGTCCCGTCATTAGGTTCATGTGTGTCAGCTGTGCCCTCATGTGTCTCCACTTACCCTGATCACCTCATGTCTGTATTTAAGCCCTCCAGCTCCCTTGTTCATTGTCACGTCTGTGTTACTTCATGTTTTCATAATTCTAGTCATGCAGTTTTCATGTCTTATGTCTGTTTCATTCCCCCAGTCACAGTGTGAAGCTGCGTCAAAGTATTTGTCACGCTTCCTGTTTTATTTTGTACTTGTCCTGTGTGCAGTGTGGTTAATTTTGCTTTCTGATTAGCCCCAGCTGTGTTTCCACCTGTTCCCCATCCTCTCATTATTCTGCCTTTAAGTCCTCAGTCTCCCTTTGTTTGTTGTTGTGTTCACGTCATCTATGACCAGTCAGACGTTTCTTAGTTCTAGTTCATGTTTGGTTTGTTTCTTTAGTATTCATGTGTTTTGTTTTTTGCCAGCAATAAAGCTGCGGCCTGTGGTTAAGTATTCTGTCTCTGAGTCCTGTGTTTAGGTCCTGACCTAGCCTGCCACACAGCCCATCACGACAGGTTCATTTCTGAATCTGAAGCCCACAGCTGGTATTAACATCAAAATGAATGCAGTTTTCATAAATGTATAAGCATTGCACTTTTATATAATGATCTTTGTGACTTTGAGTTCCTACGAAGCGTTATCTTTGTGTTTCCACTGAGTTAAAACCCACAGACACATCAGATGAGAGCAACTTAACTTGCTGATAACATGTTTTTTTAAAAATAGATTTATATCTTCACTGAAAACCAATGTGCTCAGAGACTAGAGTCTTCTACTGACAACATTTAGCCTTTTACTCATGCACAAAGCACGAGTTTGCTTAACCTGCATCAGTGCATAGCATTTGCACTGTAACAGCAATCAGTTCGGTTAAGGTTTTGCTAAAGATGCAACATTAAAGAAAGGAAACCAGACTGATGACAATAGCTGTAAATGTAAAATAAAATACATTTACTGTCAAAAACTGTTGTTTTTGTAAACTTTCCTTGCCATCCATCCCCAAAGGTTCTCAACTGGATTTAGATCAGGGGAAGACGCAGGATGGTCCAAAATAGTGATGTTATTCTCCTGGAAGTAGTCCCCTGTCCCGCGGGCATTGTGTACTAAAGCATTGTCCTGTTGAAAAACCCAGTTGTTACCACACAGACGACGGCCCTCAGTCATGAGGGATGCTCTCTGCAACATCTGGACATAGCCAGCGGCCATTTGACACTCCTGCACCTCCTGAAGCTCCATTGTTCCACTGAAGGAAAAAGCCCCAGGCCATTATGGCACCCCCTCCACTATGGGGCTTATATAACATCTCAGGTGGGTCTGCTCTGCTTGTCATGCCAGTAACACTGGAAACCATCAGGACAGTCAAGGTTACATTTTTTCTCATCAGAGAATAAAACTTTCTTCCACCTTTCTTCCAGGGACTAGAAAGAGAGCAGATTTCTCCTGTTTTGGCTTCCTGTTAAATCCAGAATTCAAAATCCTGCTCCTCACATACAAGGTCTTAAATAATCAGGCCCCATCTTATCTTAATGACCTTGTAGTACCATATCACCCTATTAGAGCACTTCGCTCTCGCTCTGCAGGCCTACTTGTTGTTCCTAGAGTATTTAAAAGTAAAATGGGAGAATATTCATATATGACTGAATATTTAAATGTGATGTGAATTCTCTATCTTAAGAACAACAAAGGAAATGGAAAGACGTGATCTTAAAGTTTACTTCCCAGACTTCCCAAACTTTTTGTTAAATCACGTAAGTCAGAGATAGTCCAGGCTCCTAAACCCATCCCAGGTGATCAAGCACCACGATCGAAAGGAGAGCTGCCCGACTGATATAATTTGACCTGCAAGGTTCAGATTTCTTCATATCAGGGAAAGCAAGAAGACACCTGGATTGAGACCAAGGATCAGGATCAGGGACTTTTTTTTTTTTATTAGAGAGCTGAAACGAAGGATCATGGGTGCATAAAGAGATGCAAAGTTTTTAATAACACGTGCTGCTGTAGCATCAGTGGGTAGATCAGAGGAAATGCAAAAAACCTTAAAGAGTTTCATACAAAAATGAATGAGAGATGGCATAAATAAAAATTCAAATTTTTATAAAAAATTTATTTATTTAAAATTTTTTTTTTAAAAAGTTACAAATATTTGGATACATTATTTGCACGTAGAAACAAATGAATATTAACTGGTGATCATAATTACAAGGAAGGGAAAACAAAACACTTTTAAAATCTCGATGAAAAAACAATTGAAAAAGAAAAATGTGTTTAGTACTGGAATACAACGAGTGTTTAAAGGTGATTATAAAGTAATTATTTACACACGGACAGCTGAGGTGAGAAAAGCGTGTCTGAGATGCAGATATCAGCTGTTGTTTGCTTCATTTATCAAAAAACTCTGACACTCTGATATCAACTCTTCCCCCTCTTTTGCTCTCTCGACTCTGTTTTCATCACCACACCTCTCACTGCTGCCGTCAGTCACACCGAGGAGCACAGACATGCCAGCAGCCTGTCAATGCGCCCCTGCCGCATGAAAAGACACAAAACTAAGTCCACAAAAGGACTGAGCAAAAAGAAGATCCATTTGGTTTCAAAGGAAATACGTTCATCAGGAAAGATGGATATGGGAACCATTAGTACAAAGTACTTAAAGAACAACAGAATTAGAATTCCTAGACTTCTACGTTTCTCCTCAGTGGGCACTAAGGTGGCAGCAGGCAGGCCTCTGAAGGTCCAAGCTAAGCAGAAGATGAACAGGGCGCCAGGGAGGAAAGCATAAATGTTTAAATGTATGAACTGATCTAAGACTAAGGCAAGAGGGAGACTGACAATACAAAAAGCCCAGACCAGGACACAGAGCAGCACAGAACTCTTAGGTTGTCTGAGGCAGTCCAACAGGGGGAGTGTGATAAAAAAACACCTGCAACACAAGAGAGACACAAATTCTGACTGTACACAGTACAATATGATGTTCATAGAAATGCAAGGACGCACACATAAAAAGACAGAGAGGTACCTTTCCAGAGCAATGCACACCTTGAAGTAAAGACCGGCTATTACACACAAGATGTAAATAATAATACTCATGTGGCTTTCCACTCTTATGATCCAAGCGATCATTATGCAGATCCGGATTAGATTGGAGAGGAGGAGGTTTGTGTAATAGATGACAGGGACCTGACTCCTTTGCATCTGAAGGAAAAATAAATTATTATATTACATTACACACTGAATCTAAGGGACTATTTACTTCATTTACTTACCACACAACACACATAGTAGATGATCAGTACGGTCAAAGGAAGGCAGACACACACGTGAATCGACATCACCACTTCAAGGAAATATCGCTCAGGTTGATAATATCCTGTGATCGGGTTTTGGTTTGGTCCAAGTCTGATTTCAAACACTTTTGTGAAGCACACAGGTGGTGGTAGAAAAAACAAAACAGCAGGTTAACATTGTTCTTATGTTGACATGAAATTGTGGATGAAACTGATAAAGAAGAAGCAAAACCTGCTGAACTGATGTAACAAATCATAAAATAATAAAAGAAAAGGACAAAACAAGGAAGAGCATACACAAGAATGTGTCTGTATGCCTGTAAAATTAAGATGAATTAATATATAATTAATATAATAACTTTAAAGTCAGGTAAAATCCTTTTATTATTTGATTTAACTTGTTTAAATGTGAATAAAAGTGATTCCTTTTAAATTGTTAACAAATAAAGACAAAAACACCTCTATATAACTTTAAATAATCCTCATGGATATTTTTTATTAGACTTGTGGATAAAATAGGCAATTCATTTCATATGTTGACTTCAGCAGGATCAAACACCCGTCCTCTTTAAAACTGTATTAAACAAAGACGTGAACACAAATATCTGATTTTCTCTGTCAAATAAAAAGCACAGCAAAGCTGCACATTTACATCCTCTGCATTCACACAGAAGCTCACTGCAAACACAAAAGAAAAGTTGGTAGTACTGTGACTTCCACTTGCTGTCTGAAAATGCTGATTTGTTCTAATTATAAGCCAGTTTCTTCATAACTATGTTGCTCTTCAAGTAGAAATAATATGAATTCATATAAGCTTTGCTCTTACTTGTCTCAGGACGGCTTCCAGCTGAACCAGTGGGTGAAAACTGCAATATGACAAATTTGTCTTGAACGAGGAAATTGTGGTAACACTTTATGAACTCCACCCTGTACTCACTGGTGTTCACACTGACAACAGCCAGTCAGGATAAACTTAAAGCTTCTGCACCATAGACACAGTGCTAAATGCAGCGTGTACATATGTTTAGCTTAGCTTTTCTAAAAAACTGCAGTTGGCAGTTTATTTGAAACCATGTTTGAGACTTTATGAACTCTTTGCAAGTTCGATCTTCCTTTTTCCACCACAATAAAATTTCACAGACCCAACAGAGCAGGTGATGTGGCAGCAAACACAGAGTTGATAACATGGGTTTTAAATGTGCTCTCTTCAGTGTGAGAGCACTTGTGTCAAAACAAGTCTATAGAACATTTCCACCTTTAACACAAGCACAACTACACAAAGCAAAAGGACCGATACTTACATAGTGCTCTTCTGCTTTATTTGAACACGCAAGGCACTTTTTTTACAAGCCTCATTCACCTAGTCTAACCCCCCCCCCCCCCCCCCCCCCACACACACACACACACACAACTGATATGTTCATCTGTTATTAAATCATTTACTCAGTTATTATTTATAAAGTCTTTATTTATCCTTAGCCAGGTGCTGATGTCTGTAGCCTCACATTTCCTCAGGGAGTGTGTAACAGAGTGGGGAAAAGGTGGTTAAAAACATGAATTGGTTGGTGGTGTACCGGGGATCTAACTCGCTACCGGATTTTCCAGGCAGGTCTACAATTACAGAGTGCAGTGCACCACAAAGGAAATACACCAAAGACAAATGATTTAATACATATCTAACAAGTTACTACCAAAAAAAAAAAAAACTGTGGACAATTTATTGTCGCTCTTCAACTGTAAACACAGAATAGTACGGAGCCCCGCAGGGGACATGGGAGAAAAAAAAATTAAGACGGAAGTTGAATTCCAACAATGGCGGCAGCTACTTAGTTGTAATATTACTCTTTCTGGATCACAAAATACACTTTTAAGATATTTTGAGGCGTGAATGTAGTTGTGTAAACGTCAGATACCTGCTCAGTTTACAAGACATCACATATTTGCAAGTGCTCCGACGTTTTCGGAGATCTGACACCCACTAGCTCGAAGCTAACGGGAGGTCGAGACCTACTACAGCCGGGAGGAACACCGCTTTCCCGGCACATCGTGCCTCGACCTCCCGGTCGGCTTCGAGCTGGCGGCCTCCGAAGAATGCGGCTAAAACTTTTGCGAGATCCTGAGTTTGTTTTGCGAGATCTCACAAAAGTCTTACATTTTTTTCCTCCCATGTCCCCTGCGGGGCTCCGTAGAATAGTCAAACAGATTCACCGTCACACAAACCTCTAAAACACCATCCTACTTTCAACCCTGTGTCTCCATCTAGTGGCTAAAAATGGTGATTGTTCAAATGTTGTCACATCTTTCTGCTGACAAAGATGATGATTTCACGGTTTACTATATCATCTTTGGTGTTTTTAAAGTTAAAGTTAGTTCAACCAAAAATGTTTTCTTCCACAATTTAAGCAAGAGATAAAACTACCTGGCCCTACAGCACACAACCCCCCCACCCCACCCAACATGAATGAAAAAAGTTGACATAAAGCACAGAATCAAATAGAATATGACCAAAATTTTGCAAGAATAAGAAAATATAGATGTATATTTAACATACTGCAATGTTTTTGCAGAAAACTGAAGTTACTATAGGCCACAGGTGTCAAACTCCAGGTCTCGAGGCGGTGTCCTGAAACCTTTACATGTGACATGTGACTCAATAAATCAGAGGAAATACAAATGTTACTGTGAGAAAACAATTAATACAATTTTAAACTGAAATTGGAAAAAAAAAATCCCCACTGGCCTGTCTTTATCCTTCTAGATTGAGGGTCCTGTGCAGGATCTTTGCTGTTCCTAGAGATGTTGTTCTTGGGATCTGCTGGAGGCATGCCCCCAGCCTGGGGCGAGACTGGACTTGGCGAGAACGCACGGAAGTACGGACTCGCTATTTGTACAATTGGAACACCAGCGTACTTGATGATGTCTGGAGTTTTTACTGCCATCCCCTCTTAATTTAACTGTGATTAATATGTTATGAAGCTTAACTTTAATCTATGGCAAACCGATTTACTCAGGAACAAATAAAACACTTGTTTGAGTGAGGTTTGAGGTTGTTTGAGGTTGAGTTCTTTTGCATTTTGAAAGAAACCAATTGAGTCTAAAAACAGATTAAATGCCGTGTTGAGGCTTTCATCTTAGCATCTACATGTTAAAATCAGCCACAACAATTATTTTATCTGAGCTGAGGATGGGGTTTGGGGGAGATAACAGGGGCAGAAACGCTGCAGAGAGGCATGTAAGACTGCAACTTTGCTTCCTGGTGCTCACACTGCACCTATGCTTCCCCTAGGCAGCATCATTAGAAGACATAGCATACATTTTCACTGCTATGCAGATGACACCCAGCTCTATCTGTCCATGAAGCCAGATAACACACACCAATTAGTTAAACTGCAGGAATGTCTTAAAGACATAAAGACTTGGATGGCCACTAACTTTCTGCTTCTTAACTCAGATAAAACTGAGGTCATTGTACTCGGCGCTGAAAAGCTTAGAAATATGGTATCTAACCAGATTCTTACTCTGGATGGCATTACCTTGGCCTCCAGTAACACTGTGAGGAACCTTGGAGTCATTTTTGACCAGGATATGTCCTTCAACGCACATATTAAACAAATATGTAAGACTGCGTTCTTCCATTTGCGCAACATCTCTAAAATTAGAAATATCCTGTCTCAAAAACTAGTTCATGCATTTATTACTTCCAGGCTGGACTACTGTAATTCATTATTATCAGGATGTCCAAAAAACTCACTGAAAAGCCTTCAGCTAATCCAAAATGCTGCAGCAAGAGTCCTGACAGGGACTAGAAAGAGAGAGCATATTTCTCCTGTTTTGGCTTCCCTTCATTGGCTTCCTGTTAAATCCAGAATTGAATTCAAAATCCTGCTCCTCACATACAAGGTCTTAAATAATCAGGCCCCATCTTATCTTAATAACCTTGTAGTACCATATTACCCTATTAGAGCACTTCGCTCCCGCTCTGCAGGCCTACTTGTTGTTCCTAGAGTATTTAAAAGTAGAATGGGAGGGAGAGCCTTCAGTTTTCAGGCCCCTCTTCTGTGGAACCAGCTTCCAGTTTGGATTCGGGAGACAGACACTATCTCTACTTTTAAGATTAGGCTTAAAACTTTCCTTTTTGCTAAAGCATATAGTTAGGGCTGGACCAGGTGACCCTGAATCCTCCCTTAGTTATGCTGCAATAGATGTAGGCTGCCGGGGGATTCCCATGATGCATTGAGTTTTTCCTTTCCAGTCACCTTTCTCACTCAATATGTGTTAATAGACCTCTCTGTGTTGAATCATATCTGTTATTAATCTCTGTCTCTCTTCCACAGCATGTCTTTTATCCTGTCTTCCTTCTCTCACCCCAACCGGTCGCAGCAGATGGCCGCCCCTCCCTGAGCCTGGTTCTGCCGGAGGTTTCTTCCTGTTAAAAGGGAGTTTTTCCTTCCCACTGTCGCCAAAGTGCTGCTCATAGGGGGTCATATGATTGTTGGGCTTTTCTCTGTATCTATGAAGCGCCTTGAGGCGACATTTGTTATGATTTGGCGCTATATAAATAAAATTGAAAATTGAAATTGAAATTATGACTAATTTACAAGGAGAGCAAAGGGAAATTTGAACTTAGCACGTTGTAGCTGTGAAGAGAGAGTGATAAACATCCATTAGAACGTCAGAAAAATTTGTTCTCCAGTATTTAGAAAGTTCAGAATCAGAAGAAACCGGAAGATTACCAGAAGCAGTTACAACAAGTGAACAGCAGGTGTCACACTGCATCAGCCTTCTTTTCTCTGCAGGAGAAACATAGATGAGTGACAAATTAAAGAAAAAAATATTTAACACACACTCCTAAACTCACTGACTCTATCATGCCTTAGAGAGGCATATTACTGTTGTCATAGAGATCACATTAATCTTAAGAAATAAAAAAACCCTGTTATTATTGTTACATTTGTAGCAAAATAAATCTGCAGTCTTACTGGGAAGTTTTGTTTTATTCACAGACTTCTGACTTTATTTGTGAGCACTGAAGTAACCACTTGATCTTCAAGACGACTCAACATTTCATGTTTTATTTTTTCCATTTCTCCTTTCTGTTTACTTTCTCTGCCTCAGGATCACGTGGGTGCTGGATTGTATCCCAGCTGTCACTGGACCAAAGTTGACGTACACAGTGGTTATTTTTTTTATTAATTTCGTGACTTATTGTTTCGTATTTTCAGTCAACAATTTTTGAGATATTAAATTTTTTTTAAATGTTGTTTTTTTTTAAGAAAGCAAAACAATATATTTACATATTAACAGAAATAAAAAGTATAATAATATTATGTATTAAAAATATCAGCAACACAGAAATATTTACATACTGAATAACACATGCAGTAAAAAAAAAAACAAGAAGAAGAAGAAATAAGACCAGTATGGTCACTAGAAGGAAGACACAGATGTCGATCCATATCAGCACTTCCTGCATCTCTAGCTGTGTGGTTGTTGTGAAATAATCTTCTACTTTCTCATTATCTTAAAACAACCTTTTATGTAAAACTAAAATCTTGTATTTTTTATTATATCTTTAACTGATTATCAAGGTTTAAAAACAATAATAACAATAATTTATGAAATGCTTGCAATATCATAGCACAGGCTTGTTCTAAATATTAGGTAGTTTCTTCATTATGCTCCTCTTCAATTAGAAATAATGTGAATAATTATAAACATCTTGAACAGAGAAGTTGTGATAGTTTACTTTACACCCCAGCCCCTACTCAGAGGCATTCACACTCACAATGCAGAGCACACAACATGCAAACATTGTTTTGTATTTTCAGGACGTCTTCCACAGTTTAACATGCAGTCATTTCCATTTGCCCATGTGTGCTGTTTTCTGAACACAACAAAGTGGCCTCATGAAACTAGGGAGAAGTAAAACTCCTTGATATTAACATTTTTTGTTGATGATGCTTATGATTTTCTGATTGTGTTTTTAAAATTCCAATTTTTTAAACCTAAGTATGCAGTTTTCCAATGCACTGGTTATTGTAAACTATGTTTCCATAGCGGTTGCTTTAGGTTGTTGATAACATCAGTGATCAGTGTTTATCTTAAAGTTTCAAATCCTGTTACAGAGAAGTGAACTAACAAAATCATCAGTTTCCTGTACTGCCTCTTTACCCATGACTGCAGACCTAACGATGGTTCCAACACCATCATTAAGGCTACGTCCACTAGTGATGGTAAATTTGATTCTTTTTACTGAATCGAGTTTTAATGAGTCACTCACCAAAGTGAATCGGGTTTTTTTGAGTCATTTGATTCACTGAGTCAGTTGACCAGAGAGTGCAAAAACTTTACATTTTCACTCAAACTTAATTTGTTTCTCTTTTCATGTAAATCCCACTGCTAAGATGAATGATTCTAAAAAAAACAACTATTTTATAGAGCAAAAAAGAGCAAAAACATTTCTAAAATTAAGCAATTTCCTATCAAAATTGCTTAATAAACATTTATTTTGTTTATTTGTATTTTATTAGTATTTTCCTTAAATGTGTTAAATATATATTTTCTCGTCTAAATGTCCACTGAGCTGTGAGCCAGGGGGCGGTAATGCGCCTCAACATTGGTTACCAACAAAGAAGAAGAAGAAGCTGTGAGCCAGGAGGGAGGGGGTGAGTGAGTGAGTGATTCGTTTGCTCGCTCTATGATTCAGCACAGGAGGGAGGGGGTTAGTGAGTCCTGAGTGATTCGTTCGCTCTATGATTCAGCACAGGAGGGAGGGGGTGAGTGAGTGAGTGAGTGATTCGTTCGCTCTACGATTCAGCACAGGAAGGGAGGGGGTGAGCAGTTCAAATGTGCTGTTAGCATGTTAGCAGAGCGATGCTACTGTGAACCCAGGAGCTATTTTCTTGATGTGAGCTTCTACTCAGGGTTTTTTCTTCCAGTTCAGAGCAGAAATGCTTTTGTTAAGAAACTGGCTGTTGTTTTTTCCCCCCACAATTTTAATTATAAGCTAGATATATTTCTACTAAGCGAATTAGTTTGCTAACAGCAACAGGGATGAGTCAGTGAGTCAGTTTGGCTTGTGAATCATGATTCACGAGTCAGTAAAGTGATTCTCGAGTATTGAACGATTCGTTCACGAATCGAACATCACTAACGTCCACACTAGCCCGGATAGATTTGAAAACAGCATTTTCATCTGCAAATTATGGTGGGCGACAGTCATAGCAAAGAGATGAAGCACTTTTGAAATATGGGGAAAGCCAAAAACTGCGCTTCCTCCACTTCCGTAACATTGATTCATTAATGTTGAATTCTCTCGCAGCTGTTCTATTCCCATGATGTTGCAGTATATTAATAACTAACCTCGTATTGTGGATGAATAATCTCAGTTGTTCTCCTGACTGAAGTTTGGCCCCTGTATAGCATCCTGCTATGCGAATGCATTTGTCCCTGACCACCAGAATCCCTCACGTTAACTTTTATCGAGTGGAAAAAAAGTTGGTGGAACATGGTATGTCATGTTTAGGTGGAAACTAGCGAGCTAACTTCCTGTTAACTTGTAACTCTGTTAAATCTAATAAATTCTGTTTTCATGGATGCATGGATGTTAAACTTAATTGTTACACCTGGTAAAGCAGCAACGCTGATGATTTTATTAAAGATGAAAGAATTTAGACCGTTTTTAACTCTCAGTGTTTGTTTGACCTTGGGACCTGAAATGGACGGAGTTTTGGACCCAGATTACTCCGTGAAGCTCCTCACTACGGCAGCCGTAATGCTCTGACAATCCATCAAGCAGTGCAGCTTACCAAAGTTGTACTAAAACATTTTTTAACAGATTTCTGCAGCCAAAATCAGTTCGAGGTCAGTAAGCACAACCGGAATTCATACATAAGGCACACTCTCGATTTTTGAGAAAATTAAAGGATTTTAAGTGTGGAAAATACGTTATACAGAAGAAAAGAATATATCGTGATATATGTCGTTACCGCACATGCTTCAAATTATACCGCGATATGGATTTTAGGCCATATCGCCCAGCCCTAGCTTGTATACCCCCTACAGCCTGTACATATTTATAGTTATAGCATATTCATAACATACCTTCATACCGTGTACGTTGTAACATACCCATAATAGACCCATTTTTGTCCCCTCATACGTATAACAGACCCATTCCTGTAATATATCTATATACCTATATTATTGCTAATATATATTTTGTAATATATCTATATCATGGCTAAAGCACTTCTGGATGGATGCAAACTAGTGATGTGCGATACCACTGATTTCCTTTCCGATCCGATACCAAGTAAAATTCAGGGTGGTATCGGCGATACTGATCCGATACCGATATTCTGTACAAAAACTTAATGTTTCATTGTATTTCATAATACAATATATAATTGTATTATGTAATTGTAATAATAACATAACCATATTGCTTCATAATGATTAGAGGACATCAGACAACTTGTTTTTATTGCTTAATAATGCAGAATAATCATACATAAATAAAAAAAAAAATCTGAAGTTGTGAGCTATTTGAGCACCTTGCCTGCCTGCAGCACTATGAACTCCGCGAGAGACGTCTGTCTCGCCCTAGCAGCACCTGCCCCTCTCCTCCTCTTCAGTTCGCCTCAACATAAGCTCATCATATTCTGTGATATGATTTACTCCGAGGTGTTTGACGAGGTCAGTGGTGTTGCCACAACACCTCATTGTCTTGCCACATATATCACAAACCGCATCTTGGCTGTTTGTGGAGGTAAAACACGTCCACACATGACTCTGTTTGCGCTCAACCATTGTTGTGAGTGTGCACGCCAGGGGCTGCGACACATTTATACAGCCGTATTTCGCACATAACTCTGAAAGGCGTAAGAGGAAGTAGTTCCTTCCAAATTAGACGATCCGAATGATATAGTTTCTTTCCACTGCATTCATTTTAATGGAAAAACTACAAATTTACCCCAGAGTACTAAAATATCGATATTATAATATGAGAATCGATTCTAGAACATAAATTGCTGGTATCGGAAGTATCGATATTTCAGTATCGATCCGCACACCACTAATGCAAACTGCATTTTGTTGCCTTGTACTTGTGACATGTGCAATGACAATAAAGTTGAATTCTATTCTATTCTATTCTATTCTACATTTAGGAAGAAGCTTTCTGGACTTTGACCAGATTCATTTCACTAATATAACAACAAATCATGTGGAATCTTTAAAGCAAAGAAATTATGTTCTTGTTAATTTTTCTAAAAATGTTTCTCCTTTACGGTGACGAGGCCTGCCTTCTTCTTTGTTATGCGTATAGACTGTATATAAAAGATCACATATAACAAGTATTTTTCTTCCCTTCACAATTCAAAGATTATTGTAAAATGTTTGGAACTACATAAATAGTAATACATGACCAGGGTCCTGAAAAGACAGTGATGTTGTTGAGACGCATGTATATGATTGTGGGTTCACAGGCGTGCTTAAGACTTTAAACCATTTACTGACATCCATGAAGATTTTACTGTGGTCACCGATCATAGCAACAGATAAGTCGTCTTGTCATAGACTTTGATGTAATCTGACATGTTTATGAAACCAGGGAAACAACCCTGTTGGCCTTTAGATTAAATGCAGATTTCTTATTGAGTCAACTTCCTGTAACTGCAAAAAGTTAAAAGAGCCAATCATGTTCTTTTCAATATATGTACTTTATTTATAGCACTGAAAAAAAATTAATACAGCAAAATGTCATCCTGGATTTAAATGTGTTGCATTATCCATCAGTAGAGTGAACTGAACTAAATAAACAATATTTATATTGCAGGAGGTCTCCTCTCTACAGGAGCTCACTCTGCAGGTGGGGGGAGAGATATTGGAGAGGTGGAGAATGACTCAACCTGGGTGTCTATTTTCTTGTGTAGTCTGGGAGAAGATTGATGATGGGGTGGGTGCAGTTTTCTCTGCGGTGGTGCTGCTGCTGTGGGCCCCCTTGCCCTGGTGGGTTCCAGAGTGTGGGGGTGCACCTAGGGTCAGCGGGGCAGCTGGCCCCAGGGAGGGGCTGCTTGCCCCTCCCTTTCTTCCCTCCCCATCCTCAGCTCCCGATAGGCAGCAGGTGCGTGGGCCAGGGGCGGGAGCCCATAATGAGCACCGCCCCGGCAGGTGAGAGAGAGAGACAGAGAAAGCATGTTGCCTAATACAGGATCAGCTGGTGAGGCACAGGGACCATGACACAAACCACCCAGTTCTGATGACTTGGAACGTTTTTTCCCATGTATGTTTCATAACCCAAGTAAATTTAGCCTCAGTGTTTGGAGTTGACCAGATCAGAATTACATAACTAATGTAATTTCAAATAATTTTGAATCATGAAAAGAAAGAAATTATGCTCATATTTATATATCAATTAATTTTTAGAAAAAGGTTTTGTCCTCTTCAGTGAAAAGGCAGTAAAAGTACAATTTCTCCCCAATGTTTTTCTCTCACACCCATACCGTAGATTCAGGATTCATCATACTTTGCTAATAACTTCATGTAATCGTTACTTCCTGTAATTGGAAAAATTTAAAAAGATAATCATTTTCTTTTCAAGAAACTTTTATTTCACAATGAAAACATCAAAGAAAATCTAACAAAATTACAAAAAAACCCAACAAAAAACACAAACCATAAACTAAACACAAACACTTCCATGTTTAACAACAATATTATTAATAATACATTATACACAGTCATAACTGAATAGATCAGAGGAAATTCAAATGCTACTGTGACTGAAAACAAAAACAAATGCTCGACATTTAAAGTGTCATTTTAAAATTTTTTAAAGGGAAAATAAAAACT